>NC_092863.1:55446654-55451199 GCF_032062135.1 Pyxicephalus adspersus | reverse complement strand
AGCCGCTCTCTTTGCTCCTCCAATGACCTACTAATGACTTCCTCACTCATAACCTCATCACACGCACGGCTCCAAGACTTTTCTAGAGCTGCCCCAACTCTCTGAAATGGTCTTCCTCATCCTATTCGGCTTGCTCTTACTTTCTGCTTATTTAAAAGAGACTAAAAACCCATCTTTTCAAACTTGCCTACCTATCTTCTTCTGTCTGCTAAAACCTTCACTACTTCCCACCATTCCAAATCCCCCTTCCTAGTGTGTGCTGCTTCCCCACCTCTTGGATTGTAAGCTCTTGGGGGCAGGGTCCTCTCCTCCTCACTGTGTCTGTGTCACTGTCTGTGTCTGTCATTTGCAACCCCTATTTAATGTATAGTATGTGTAGTTTGTTGGCACTATATAGTTCATGTTTATAAAAATAATCTGTGTGCAGTGCTTTGGAGAATCCAATTGGTCAATCAAAAAATCAAATCAGTGATCTGAGCAGAAAACTGCCACTGATATGGCTTGTGCGTGCTAAGTTTTAGGCAGGACCCGGCTCACAGAGTTCAGGGCCCGTGGACATGAACCCTAATACCTAGATATGACTGTGTTATATGGTGTTGTGGGTGAGACTTCTGAGATACCACCACAACAGATAAAAATGTACATTTGTGGGTCTGGACCATATAAAAGAAGAAAAAAACATATAGCTTTTTTTCTGCCACTTCACTCAATTCCCTAGAACAGGGGTGCCCACACTTTTTTGGCTTGCAGGCTACTTTTAAAAAATCAAAAAGGTCTACCAACAATACCAACAATAAAAAGTTGGACTAAATAACTCTTGTGCGCGGTAGAGTTTATTTTGAAAGGCGGGGCGCCGCCTCTACTCGCGTTGCCTTTGTGATCCACCGGTAGATTGCGATCCACCTGTTGGGCACCCCTGCCCTAGAACATTTACCTTTCATCATGCCAACAGATAACATTGTAGCAAATGTAAGGGCTGTTGTTACAGTTTACACACAATGCCTGAAAGCTGTAGGTACATGGGTTGTATTAAGTGGTACATTATTGCTTCTGACAGATTACAGTGGGCCATTGTTTGATAGTTAGCCAAAGCACAGACAGTATATACAACCTAGTAACAATGTATTTTAACTCGAAAGCTATGCAAATTATTAAGATCCTAATTAAACAATGTCTGGGTCTGGTTGTAGATATGTTTGAAAGAGACATCAAATAGCAACAGAAGGAATGCTACCTGGTTTTCATTTGATATTGTGTGTTGTCACGCCAGACCAATCCAATGAAATTGATCACATGTATAGCAAGGACCTGTGATAAGTGTAATTGCACAGTATGGACAATTAGGCAATTTGTTTTGGATTTGCCCAGATTCTTTCATATTGTGCAGATAAACTTTGAGTTAGACATGCTTTGCTAATATCTTCTTTAGTATGGATTAGGTTATTTTTCCTTTACTATTACAATACATTCTGAGGGCTATCTCCTTTATTTTTCATAGCAAGAATGGGGGGTGAATTAAATAAGAGGCCTGATTATTAGATATGTTTTAAAATCATGAGGATAGTTACCATTCATCACAAAAAGCAGATAGAGGAGGACAGCTTCATAAACATATGAAGTACTACAACTAGTTTCTTACAACATATAACATTTGTTTTGGGATCCGTTTGTTCTAAGACCTTAGGTGATCTATATCATCATGTAAGATGTTTGTAATTTAGTTTATGGCACTATTTATGGGCACAGAAGTTTCTGTTGTAGAGTAGAGAACATCGAATTGTACAAATGCTCCCGTGGAAAAAAAATGCTCCCATTTCTAAACCAAGAATGGATCTAATGTGGTCATTCATTGTCCGGAAAAACTCAGAAAAAAATAGGTGGCCCACAATTGGAGATGGCACAAAAGACAAAATACAGAAATAGTTAAGGACTACTTGAAGCATTATTCTTACCAGTTGGTGTTTGCGGAGTTCTTTGTACAGAGCTCAAGTCATATCAACTAATGCTATGGGGAATATGACATCTTCTAAAGAGACCCATTGCTTGAAATGCCACTTGAGATTTCAAGTAGTGTAATAAACAACTGGATCCTTGAATAGCATTCTGGCTTGGGATTTGTGCAGCCTTATAATTCTTTTACCAATTCTAGGGGAGTCCGTGTGCCAAACAAATCACAAAATCTCAGAACAGAACCTCTGCACAAGGGGTGGTGGAGGATGGACAGGCAGTGTTTGCAAAAGAGCAATCTAGGTATAATATTATTTTTTTGTTTAATACCCCTATGAAACCAGGATAAGATGAGCTGCTTCCAGCACTGGAGATCCTGATGTAAAGAATTAACGCGTAGTAAAAATAAAGGGAAAGCTTGTCTAGGATGAGAGTGTCTAGATATTTTTGTACATTTGAGTTGAAAGTTGGGCATTAATTCCAAATTTCGGGAGAATGAGATTCTGCACGGTACAGTGCATTATGCTTTATATAAAGCAGTTTGGCATTACTTTATTAATGTATTTTTATATTGGTTTTCATTGGTTAGCACTCTGGCCTTTGCAGCGCTGGGTCCTAGGTTCAAATCTCGGCCAGGACACTATCTGCATGGAGTTTGCAGGTTCTCCCCGTGTCTGCGTGGCTTTCCTCCAACATCTCAAAAAACATGCAGTAATGATAGATGGCTTCCCCTCAGAATCGACCATAGACTACATTAATGACATGTGACTATGGTAGGGACATTAGATTGTGAGCTCCTTTGAGGGACAGTTAATGACATGACTATCAACTTTGTACAGTGCTATGTAATATGATGGCACTATATAAATACTGTATAATAATAATCAAAGGGAATTGGGAACACAACCAGTTCAGAATTCTACTACAACATAAAAAAAATATGTCCTGTTTTAGGTATCTATATCTGTATGTGGAATAACATCGAAATGGGCCTTGGTTTACCAAGGGCCTGGGATCAGTTAACTTTCAGACCGGCAGCATGCATCAGTTTATGGAGCCTAGTCATAGAAACTCCACATTCCTTATATTATAGACTGTTATGGGTACAATAATGGAGCTTACATGTAAATAAACTCCAGTCTCTGTGGAGATATGGCTTTCAGCCTCTTCAGATGGATGTAAGACTTCCCTGCTGAGTCACACTAGATCTGTTTGTATTAATAAGTAATGTATAAATTTCAAACAATCAAAATCTGATATTTATATAATCATGAATGTTACTGTTATATATAAAGGCTTCAGAGGTGACTGAGGGTTCAGCATCCTGAGCATTACAGCTGAACCCAGGCAGGTATAAAATACACAGATTATTGCAGCTCTGTATTGCAGAGCTGGGCACATTGCAATTTTATCTGGTGGAACATTTCTGTACTCATTCATGTTTGTTGTGTGTAAACAAAGAGTTCTCTTTAAAGAACTGTTGTACACAATTCAAACACAGAAGCCTATTTGGAACACTTATTTGGAAAAAAAAGTACCTATCATTACCCTGAGAGATTAGTGTCTGTGTGTGGGGGGTGGGCAGGGGAGTGTGGGTTGACATACCAGGAAGGGATGTTAGGAGTAAAGTATGATCTAAATCTTTAAATGACATTCAGTTAAATAGATAGTCACTATTAGGAAAAAACTAGAACTACCTGAAAATAAAACAATTCTCACATGGCTACTAAACTTCTCAGTCTTGAAGGATTGAGCTTGCTGAAATATCTCTCAATAGCTTTTAGGAGTACTGAATGCCGGTACCCCACTGGGAAACATAGTTTAATGAGCGGCAAAGTGGATTTAAACTCTAACGGAAACCTATAACTAGGGAAAAATGATTGCTTTTATTGGTGACCTTTTCTTCTGAAAATGTTGGTTGCTTGGCTATCATGTTGATTTAGCTGCATCAGTGCAGACAGGGTTCCAGAATCATATAAGCATGCAAAAGATAATACTCATTCTCCATCCTACTAAAGGTAAGCATTTTATGTCTGTGTTACTATAGGAGTGTATAGGAGGGTTTCATTTGTCTAAAGGAGCCTGCAACAGCAGTAGAAACCCCTTTTAACTGATACAGGCCCAGCCATAAGGCCTTGTTATAAGGATATCAAAAAGTGGAACCTTTCAGCAGTTCCAGCAGCATAGGGGTACACTTGACCACAAGACCCAGCTCACATACAGTTAGGTCTCTAAATATTTGGACAGACAACTTTTTTCTAATTTTGGTTCTGTACATTACCAGAATTAATTTTAAATGAAACAACTCAGATGCAATTGAACTGAACTGCGGACTTTCAGCTTTAATTCAGTGGGTTGATCAAAAAGATTGCATAATGTGAGAAACTAAAGCCTTTTTTTACACATTCACTTAATTTCAGGGGCTCAAAAGTAATCGGATATTTGACTCAAAGGCTATTTCATGGTCTGGTGTGGGCAATTCCTTTGTTATGTGATTATCAATTAAGCAGATAAAAGGCCTGGAGTTGATTTGAGGGGGGGCACATGCGCTTGTATGTGGAAGATTTTGCTGTGAACAGACAACATCTGGTCAAAGGA
>NC_092863.1:55444256-55445908 GCF_032062135.1 Pyxicephalus adspersus | reverse complement strand
TAAAGCAAAGAAGTGGAATATTCTTGAATGGCCAAGTCGGTCACCTGATCTGAACCCAATTGAGCATGCATTTCACTTGTTGAAGACTAAACTTCAGACAGAAAGGCCCACAAACAGAAACTGAAAGCCGCTGCAGTAAAGGCCTGGCAGAACATTAAAAAGGAGAATACCCAGCATCCGGTGATGTCCATGAGTTCAAAACTACGGGCTGTCATTGCCAGCAAAGGGTTTTCAACCAAGTATTAGAAATGAACATTTTATTTTCACCTTTTTAATTTGTCCAAGTACTTTTAAGCCCCTGAAATGAAGTGATTGTGTAAAAAAAAATTTCATATATTTTTGTAATCTTTTTGTTCAACCCACTGAATTAAAGCTGAAAGTCCGCAGTTCAACTGCATCTGAGTTGTTTCATTTAAAATTATTTGTTGTAATGTACAAAACCAAAATTGGAAGAAAAATGGTCTCCGTCCAAATCTTTATGGACCTAACTGTACACTGTCTCTATCTCTAGATTCCTAGGCACAGAGGATACAAATCGTCCACACCTAAAAAAATCAGATACCTGATGATGTCCCCGCACTTGTCAGACCTTGCATTGATCGGGTGTGAGTGCCCAAAGTGCCAGGCAGCATTCAGAGGAGCCAGCAGAAGCGGGATCCAGTTTCTAGATCCAGGAAATGTGGCTTTTCTTGAATTCTGTGACACACAGAGACTGGAAGTATACAATAGAGCAAGAAAAGCCATGTGCTTTAACATCATGCTGTACTTTAAACCATGTCCAAATTGGCCACAGAACATTTTGCCAGACTCATTTCAATCTAGATTCAGGACTGTATATATGACTGTATATGTGGTGTGCCTGCAGTTCAGAATTTCCAAATAATCACAATACTGCCATCTAGTGTTTTATGATATATAATGACCCTGCCAAAAAAACATGCTAACTCAAGCAGCATGCATGTTGTTGTTGTCCAATGTTGTTTTAATCTTGGTTCTGCTCTTTTGGGAGCAGTGGCCCACCTTGGGAAGCTATTAAATTCCATTGTATTAAACATTTAGGTTCCCCATACTGATATATCTGAATGTGCACATAACCTTTTCACAGCCCCCCCTAGAATGTTGTAATATACTATCTTTACTTTGAATGCATAACCCTGAGGACCTTTGCTGTGCAGCACAGCCTCAAAATCTTTCTAGCCCTGTACCTCATCTGTCTGTGTGTATCCCAATGTTATGTCCTCTATGCAAGGTGGAAGGGGTCAGTTAGGTGCAGGGAAAATGTTTATATATAAGGAGCAATAATATAATCATGTCAGCTGCAGGACAGTTATTGTGGTTTGGGCTATTAAATCTAGAGAAGTGGGATTGAGATGTAGAGCCCTCGGCTGTATCTTGCACTAGAGCTTAAGCCACACTACCATTTAACAGTTGTACCCAGGAGCTTATTTTTGGCAGCTAGTGAATAAACCTATGAAATTTATTTTGAATATTAGTCTGGTGGTCTGGTTTTGAGAACCTTTGTTTTCCTATTGCTTGCAAGAAAAAGGCAGAAGGCTAAAGGTGCGTACACACTTCCAATTTTTGTCGTTCCAATCGAACGACGAACGATCGATTGGGCAAAAAATCATTCGTAAAAAAGTAACCAACGACGC
>NC_092863.1:55436500-55443466 GCF_032062135.1 Pyxicephalus adspersus | reverse complement strand
TCCTCTCTATAGAGCAGAACAGTGCTGTATGTACACTTGTCGATGCTGTGCAGTCATTAGAAAGGATCATGAAGGATTCTTTCCAACGATAAATATTGCATGTGTATAAAGCCTAAGAGTATATACCTAATTTGCATCTTTATTTTAATGCACAATTGTTGTTTTTTTCATATAGCAGATCAAATGCAGATTTTTCTTGTCAAAAGTTGCATTTGATAGGCAAAAGTCTGTCAGAACATCCTTCCAGGTGAGAGCTTAATGTGGCCTGATGACTTAATAGAGCTCCCAAAATCCAATGAATAGCTGCAACCATTAAGAGCAACTCTGCCTCATGTTGGAGTTTGAAGGAGTAGCACAGAAGGCTCAACCCACCTAATACTCAGCCCAAGTGCATGTTTTTCTACATAAAGTGTATATATTTGTGTGTAGTGGTATGTGTTTGCAAATAGGGCTCTGCATTGGTGTACTCAACACTGGAGTTCACATGCAAGATATGCATTAATACAGTATAGGGCTTGCAGTAATCTAGTGAACAGGATGCAATAAATTTAAAATCAGCCCCAGTTCATGATGCTTGGTACAAGCATTCCTTGAAGCACATATGCACATGGGCCCTGAAAGTGTATGTAAGCCTAAAACAGAACTAAACCAACCTGCATAACCATTTTCTAAACCTAAAAAGAGGCCAATACGGTAACTTTCCTGGCTGTAAAAAAAATAAGATATTATAAGCAGTTATAAGGGGTTTAGGCTCTGTTAGACATGCTAGTGGATGAGTTTATATATTCAACCAGAGGTAATCAATGGTCATGTCCAGGCTGCAAATTATATTATCTAAATTTTTTAGACTAAGAGTGGCTGCATTTTAAATTTACATATAGAGCTGCAGTTTTTATGCAACTTCCCACAACCAATAAAAAAAGCCTAACCATTTTAGAAGTTTGTAGGTCAACCACTAGAGGGAGCCTTACTCATTGTAAATCCCATAAGCAATTATCCAGACAATCAGTCTTCATGGCAGGAAAAAAACCAAATACAGATACTGCCTGGGCCAAGGACATGACACCTAGATACAACTGGGGCTTCCCTGCTAATTTTGTGCAGATGAGGCTGGAGTGGGGCAGCTTACATGACTTGAAGAATGTTGCTAAACACAGCTGAGTTGTTGGTGATCCTTTCTGCAGGCTCTTGTATCTCTTTAATGACCAAGACAAACTTTGCAGCTTTTTGCATATCAAAGCAGCTTGCTCTAGAAGTTAATAATGTCTAGGCTCCATAAAGTTTGTTTTTGCTTTGTTTGCAATTAGCTCACAGTGAGGATTTTATACAGTAACTGACAGCACACTGCCTAATTTAAGACAAACATCTGTCCTAATTGCATTTAATAAAATAATGTACTTGTTCTAACTTACATACAAATTCAACTTAAACCTACAGATCCTCTCATTTGTAACCTGTGGACTACCTGTGCTGCTTCAAATTGCTTTGTGTGGTTGCCTAGAAAGCACCAATTTTCTCACCCAGCAGTAAACAAATGAAATGCAGGATTCTGTGAGATAGATGGAAAGAGGGTCATTGCATGCTTCTTGTTAATATTTAAGATACCTTTCCTGTGCCTTAGAAGACCACCAAAGCACAACACAATTCATTATTGGTTAGTGACTAAAGCCATCAAATAAATATACTGTACTTTTGGCTCAAACAATTTTCTTTATTAGGAAATAAAAAAAAGGCTGGTAAACATTTTAAATGACAACTTTGGCATGTCCCAATTCTGATCTCGTTAGTGGTAATTCTGCCTTCCAGAGGGAAAAAAAGTAATGCCATAAGTGCATTGGTATGTCTAGATAAGCATTCTTCCTTTATTTGTCAGCTACCATGCAAACACTACAGAGGTAAATCCAACTCATTGCTGTGGAAGACATGAGCAATACACCAATACAAATGCATGTTTCAGGAAATGGAACACAACAGTTAAAATAATGGCTTTAATTTCATTTAAAGAATACAGTACAAGGAAATAAAATGTGCTTCAATTAAACGTACATCAAACCAGTGATGCTGGGAAAATTCAAGGGAGATCTTTCTAATATTGATAGCTATACAAGTGGACCTGATGTTAAGAAAATCCCTTTAAAAAAAATAAAAACAAACAAAAGTTCACAGTGGTTTGTATACACAAGATGCAAATTATAGCCGTGACATTCCTAGTCTGACCAGCCGTGAGTGCCATCTTTAAGTACTAAAGTAGTAAACAAGCATTTACAAATAATGTGAATTGTACAAAGCTACATGAATAATGAAGATAAAAGATTGGAGTGTACAGTAACACTGGCATAAAGGAAACCATATTAAAGCAACAGAACAGGTTTTAGATTGAAAAGAAAAACATAATAGTAAGCATTGTAGCAAATACATTTCTTTAAAAAGAAAAGCATAAAAAATGAGCCACCAACATCTAGATGGATGAACAGACCAGTTACACAATTTAAAATAAAAAAGTGATTATATACTATAATACAAGTCCAAGCAGGCCCAGAGACCCTCATTTTTTTGCCTGTTTTGTGATCATGCCTCGTGGTGGTGTTACTGGCCGGCTTGCATTGGGCTTCTTTTTCTCTGCAGGTTTTAGAATCTAAGTGAGGAAAAAGTAAATGTGTAAGGCAATCGTTTATCAGTTCCATGTAAGCAAGGCAGATGTGTAGGTGTGACGTTTATTGAATAGGTAGATGGTGCTCAAGTACACATGGACTATCCAGTGTCTGAAATAACCCTTGGTGCCACCACCAAGACCCATTGGTCCCACTACAATATATATGTGGACAGGGCATGCAACACATCAAAACTTATTCAACTGAAAGATATTAGGGAAGTAATACCCTCCATTAGGTATGACATGCAGAATCAAACCCTGGAAGATGGTCTCTGAAGGTCTAGATCTTGAAAAACAAACTTTTGTATACTGGGCCTCATGTGTGGAAGGATAAATATCCATCCAGTTTTATAATGTGATGGCCAATCTCAGAGTGTTTCTATGACTATTTGCAGTGGCAAAACCCACAGGATCTCCATTCACTTCAAATCCTTTGGTATCTCACCTCACTCTTATTTTGAGTTACAGGGATTGGGATTCTATCTTTGCAAAGACTCACACTGCATAGGATGGGATATAATTGTTCTAAAATTTTTATTCAATAAACTTTGTGGAGGCATGCTAGAAAAACATGCATACAAATTCTAAAAGGCAACTCCAGCTGCTACATATCCCTTATGCCATTCCTTGCTATGGAAAAGCCAAGTGCTTTGAGGAGACCATTCATTAAAGCACCTACTGCATCAAAGATATCGTAGGTCCTCTAGACCCTCATGTCAAGACATTGCGACATCTCAACTGGAACATATGGTGGGGTGCCATGTACAGGAAATACTAGATTCAAAATATTATCCTGCCCAATTCCCCCAGAACCACATTAGTGTATTTTAAAGTTGGTAAATTGCTTCATGAGCAAGAGTTCATACAAACCTGGAAGGAGCACATTAATGTTTCATCTACACTCATCATTGCTCCGGCATTGTCAAACTCTCCACAGTAGTTTGGGGCTGAGAAAAGCGTTACCAGTTGCCGTTTGGCAAAAAATTCATATCCATCTTCAACTACCTACATACAAGAAAAAGGTTATAACTTTTAGATATCCAAGAAATCTCACAAGTCACATAATTTATCCTTTGCTAAAATTGTCTAAAGATATACAGGACAGAATATGGATAAAAAAAACTACACTTATCTGTTTATAGCATTGACTACCAAAACCTTTTATAGGGCTATTAAGGTAAAGTGTGTTTTACAGTAAACTGCAAAGTTTGCGCAAATTGTCAAAGACCCATTTTCACTAAACTTCTACATCACTTAAGTTTTTCACCTTCACTCCAGAAATTTTAAGTAGCCCCACTGGATAATGAAGTACAATCTTAACAAACAGCCTTGCATTTTATGCTATGAATATACACAACCTTTTACCTGATGAGCTCGACAAATGAGATCCAAATCGTGTTTATGAAGGAACTTGGCCACAACTTCTGCCCCAAAAGTAAACGATACACCTCTGTCATTTTCACCCCAGCCTAACACATCTTTGTCAGGATCAGACCAAAGCAAGTCACAGAGGAGACCCTGGTCTGGTACATCAGTAGGACGCATAATTCTTCTGATTTGTTCCATTGATTGAAGGTCAGGTGATAAACCTGCAGTACATACAGAAGTAGATTAATGTTGGGATTATGAACATATTTGAGGGCTATGGAGAAACTATCTACATTTATGCAACCATTAGGTTTGTTTAATACTGAGTTTGCAGCCTTAATCATTGCCAAGGCAGGTGTATGAAGTCATTACAGTGATGGTTTTAGGGAATTTTTAGTTCCATGACAGTCTTGATTTAACAGCTGCAAAATACACTAGTTATGAAAAGTACAGAATTTTAGTGCTCTTTAGAAAACCATAGCTACCTTTAAATTTATGTGTATTTGAAAGACGACAATAAGGTAGAAATATCACTGGGAATGCTAAAGACTAAAGATGACTGCCATTTAGGGTCAATGGTGCTCCAAACAGTCCTAAAATTTCTGGCACTGCTGGTCATTTTATTAAGGAATATATTTGAAGTACTACATGAAGAAAAGCTGTGGGTCTAAAATAGTGGTCTCCAACCTTTTTGGTCCTGAGGACCACTAAAATTACCAGCTCCACACCACACGTGAGGGGAGGTGGATGTCACTCAAGGGGGAGAAACCCCCTTGTGATGTCATGATGACATAACCCCACCCACTCCCATCACATATCTGAGCCTGCAATGGAGAGTGGGTGGGTTGTGCCCAGAGACAACCCCAGCCACTTCCCTGAGCCTGGGATTTGTATGGGACATATCAGTGGCTTGTGCGCCCGGCCAGTGAGGTCCTTCCCCTTACCCATCTCAGGGGCACTGGCCAAAGCCACGAACCACTTGTTGGCGACTGCTGGTCTAAAAAACATATTAGTTTAGAATGTAACCGCATTGCCATAAACATTTTTGTATCACCAGATACTAAAGAACTAAAAGCAAGAAAACTTTATACACAAATAAATCTAATTTAGCAAATACATTTAAAACCCAAATTCCAGTATGTTAAGTCATTTACCTCCATGACAGCAGAAGATCTTTTCATCCACTATGGCAGCTATTGGCAAGCAGTTGAAACAGTCTGTGAATGTTTTCCACAATTTAATGTTATACCTTCTTTTACCTACCAAACAAAAAAAAAAAAATATAAAAAAGTTAGTCTGAACAAAAGCAACTTTGTACTCTATTCCATATACCTAGAAAACAAATCCCTGAGGTAGGCAGTGTGAAGTACTTTATTTCTCCCTCATGCTGCAAGTGTACATTACACTTTACTGAGAATGCTGCCTCCCAATCTTTACACTGTGTGCCCAGTTCAAGCCCAATTAAATAGAACAATGCAAATATTCAAAGCAATCACACTTTAAAGTAAAAGTAAGGAATACTTTATAAGCCTCATCAAATTAAACCTGATTTTAGAAGAAAAGCAGTGGTTAGGGTGTACTGTAACATGTATGGGCTACATTTGACAGGAAAAATTAAAGAATGCCTGAGAGCTTTACTGCACTTCTATGCAGAACTGTACTTACATTCATCATAAAAGCCATAAATTCTGTTAATGCTAGCACACTCATGATTTCCCCGAAGAAGAAAGAAGTTTTCTGGATATTTTATTTTGTATGCCAAGAGGAGACAAATTGTTTCTAAAGACTGTTTCCCTCGATCCACATAGTCTCCAAGGAATAGATAGTTGCTTTCTGGGGGAAATCCACCATATTCAAAGAGACGTAGCAGATCATAGTATTGTCCATGAATGTCACCTGCAAATATATTAATTCGTTTAGAGAAAGCTGTATAGGCTTTAGCTTTTAAAGTAAGAAAATGTTTATGGGGAGAAAAAAAATGTTAGTTTAAAAGTAACATGGGTGTGGGAGGCAGTAGTAAACCACAACTTACAGCAGTAACCACAGATTATAGAAGAGAATTTTTGTAATACTTTGTGTTTTCCAGCACACAAAGTTACCCTCATTTAAGTACTGCACAAACATATTAAGATAACAAAAAAGGTAATAATTGGTCGCCAACTACATTTAAAACGCAATACTTTTTTTTTTTTTTTTTTTTTAAATAGTTTGTCTCAGGGTGACAGTTTGGTAAATTTCTAGGCACTTAAAATTAAGTCCCTTAGCAACGCCAACAATTTTTAATCTCATTCCCAATACAAAGGTTTCCAAGAACTTAGGTTTCTCCTAGCAAAATGCTTTTGACACAGCCTTCCTAATTTAATAAAGCCGCTTACCCATTACAGTATTGTGGAAAACACAAGTCCATTTTTATAGCTGACCTTCCTCTTCAACTGTCTTACATTAAGCTTGTTCAAATCAAAGCATTTTCAAAAGGAGGAGGGATGAGATAAGGCATAATATTGCACAAAAAAAAAGCAGCTACTAATACAAAAATTAAAATCAAGACCAAAATGTTAGTCCAAGTGGGTCACAGTTCCAATAATTGAACCCAAATTTTTTACATTAAGGCTTTAGCATATGGAGGTCTCCACTATTGCTATGAAATACCTGGAGCGTTGGTAGGCATTTATCACACATGGATTATGTTCTTTGCGATTGGGAATAGTGAATATTTTACATTCTTGTTCACCAGTTCAGACTCTCAATGCTCAGTAATATGAGCTGCAATTTGTGGACTTCCAAATATCATCACCCATTGCACGTTTGTATGGCTTCAGTCAGTGTGTGCAGGGCAAAGCAATTGTGCCAGTGAAAACTCCCTGCTGAGGATACATTGTTTTTAACCACTCAAAGAAAAACACAAGACTCATTTTAGTCTTACAGGCTCTTTTCTCTTAAAAAAA
>NC_092863.1:55409335-55435993 GCF_032062135.1 Pyxicephalus adspersus | reverse complement strand
AGTTTGGATATTGTATGGAAGGACTAGAACAATCTGGTGTAAGAGGTGCCATAAGAAAGATGAAAAAAAATTACATTGGTGGGTGGATCAGGTTTAGTTTCCCCTTCAGTTTATTGGAAAACTTCCACAGAAGTAACAGAGGTGACCATGAGTAGCATCAAAATCAGTCTGGAGATATTAACTAGATTTATTCAACTAGTTTTAGATATTTAGATGCCACAGTGTGTCACAAGGTTTTGTGGGAGGAAAAAACCTTTAAAAGGCGAACAAGACTAACTTCTATCTTGGTAAAATTATTATTTCACGTCAAAGTATCACCCTATGAGGGAAGCTGACCAGTCTTTAGCTGCATATTTTTGGGGGTTAAAGATCACCAAGCATTGAAGACAGAGGGTCATCTTGACAGCCAAGCAACAAATATTTGCAGAAAGACAGCATCAAAATCAGTCTCTGGGGAAATATTTCAACATGTTTTTACACCACACGCTGATCACAAAAAATTGTATTTTGTACCTCTGAAGTGCAACTTATTTATAATGTTCCGTTCCAAATGTTTGACCCATGACCCGAACTGCATAGTAAACACGGTGGCTTAAGATATATAGTAGGGATATTCCTTTGCCAGTTTGTAAAAAGGTCATATCTGTGCTTTACACTTCTAATTTCCTGGAAGACAGCTAGCATGGTACATGGAATTACAGACATGTATTTTAAGCCATCTGTGCAGGCAACACTACAAAGTGTTACAGGGCTTTTAAAGCCAATGTTTACCAAGACATTTCCTATTTAAGCAAGTTTAGCCTTAGACAAATGTGCACAGCAACAATCTATTTAGGAACAAGAATATCTGAGCAAATTCTTTAAGATGCAAAAATGCTAAAGGATAAGTGGGTTTAGTCCTTTTTACCTGAGAAAACTGTTGCATTGATACATACTGCAACATGTTTTTGAGCACAGCACAAAAACGCAGCATGGTATTTTCTTCACCTAACATACATTAAACAGTGCAACTTCTGAAGTTGGCTACACATTACTTTGACCACCCTAGTCTGGGGAAAGGAGACAGTAAAGACACACAAAAATCCCAGCAAATACACCACATCACAGTATGGTTCCTCCACAATGACTGAAAGATCAGCAAATCTAAGAGCTTCCCAATCACTGAAATACGGTTCAGCTACTAAGGCACCTATTGCTGAAGATGATTATGATAAAGAACCAAACTATAACTCACTACTGCAAATTACAAACAATCATAGGACAAGGCTTTTCCCCAACTGAGCTTACCATTTGTTTCTCATTGTTCTGCATGGATACTTCTCTTTAAAAACCTGGTCAAAACCCAAGGCAGCTGTCTTTGGCAACTAACAAAACTAATAAGGGTTCGTACAGCCCCAAAGATCTTCCCATTTGTTTCCCTTTGGTTTTGTGTACGATTATAAGCACGCGACAAAATGCAAGTCTAGCAAAAACCACTGCAAACAGATCAAAAGCAAATTAGCAACAATATACATTTGCCATGATTGACATGTACTGCCATTACAGGGTCTTGAAAACAAAAAAAAAAAAAAAACAATTTATTCACAGCAACTGCCAATAAAACTATAGAACTCTTTTTGTGATAAGGGGTCAAAACTCTATTTCTATGAAGCATTCACTGGCAATTTTGTAGCCTAACAACGCACATTATCCACACTTTTCATGATATACTACTTAGATACAACATTAACAAAACAGACTGACCCAATCCATTTAGCCCAGACCTTCTAAAGCGTTCCTACACATCAAGCCTTGACAACTTCCACCTGCATTGTACAGCACCTGGTTTGTCACCATTCATGGAGGGGGTATCAGCAGGAAGGGGTATCAGCAGGAAGGGGTATCAGCAGGAAGGGGTATCAGCAGGAAGGGGTATCAGCAGGAAGGGGTATCAGCAGGAAGGGGTCTGGTGGCAATCCAACCAAGAACAGCAGGGTGATGTGCCAAGCATACTACCAGGTTGTACTACAGGTCAAGGAAAATGTCATCATTCTGGCATGTATTCAGCAATGTGGGCTAATTTTAATTACTATTTAATCAAAAAGCCAACAAGAAGCCTTTACATGGGAAACCATGATAAGATGCCAACATCTCCACTGGGTGAGTGGACTTTACACACCTTACCTGGATGTTCATAGGAGAACATCTCCTGACCTTAATTATTTGATAAAAAATCTGGATTAAGTAACAAATGATTAAGGGCAGACTGAGGAAAGTAGAGGGAAATGATAGGGTGGGGACAGAAGAGCACTGTTTCGCCCCTGGAACATAAAAGAATAGGTTGTTCTTATAAAAGACTTCCAGATAGCAAATTACCTAAATTTCATCAGATGGCAGCAAGATCACAAAAAGAGGTGAACAAACAAAATATGAAATATTTACAGAGCAAAAAGTTTCAAGTATTGATTCACATTTAACACTTTAAAATGCTTGCTTCAGCAAATTGATATAAGGGACAATACCAGGTGCATCACCTAACCTTTTGTGACTTACACACCTGTATTGCTACATACAGAATGTCACACAATGGTAAACAAGTCTTTTGTGGAGGGCAAGATCAGCTTATTTTGGATTTAGGTGCTACACTGGGAAAGTGTTCTGATATTTGTTTCTGCAGTCTAAGCTGTTATATAGGTGCCAGAAGCAAAGATTGTACATAGAGTTGCAAGAATAACACTATTTTAAAAGAACATTCAGATAGGACCAACAAGCCTAATATAATGTTATCAAATAAAGTAGTTGGTAAGATTGGTTAAACAGGATTGCAAATTCCAGAGCCCCTACTAAAGTGCTTGTTCAACCCCAGCACCAAGGTTAACCACATCTTACATATTAACTGGTACTGAATACTGCATTGTAATAAGCATAAACATACAACTTCCTAAAAGTATATCTGAAGGCAGGTCTCAACAATGGGCCACAGATAAAGTAAAATTTAAACAAACTTTAACAGCATATCTAAAGTGAAACATTGCCATTTGTGGTCTGATATTTCCCTTTACTTTCTATCTAGAGACAAGAGGAAGTGAAGAGAGATAATTGCCAAGGATGAGGAGTCTTCTCAGACAGCTGTCTTGAGGAAGGGACCATCTTCCATTTGTGAATACACAGATCTCCACCTTTTACTGAGAAATTATATAGTATTATGCACAATATGATCTACTGATCCCCACAAGTGGCTCAGGTAAACAGGCTTGCTCTTCCGTTTTAGAATACCGAAACTTACAAAATGTGATAATCTGCAGGAGTTCCTCTAATCCTCCATCCCCCCAGCGATTTGTTAGTTATACTTCGTCCTGGGGCGACAACATTTACTGTACTAGAAGTATAGAGAAAAGCATTGCTATCCCAGGATAGGTCATTTTAATACAACAGAGAGCAATAGACAGCCATGTTCCTGTCTCATTTTTATTTATATATCTAATTAAAGTAGTAGTCCAAAAAATTCATCTGGTTCTAAAAATTGTTTCAATAGTCTCCATAAATAATTCATTTATTTAGTGGATCCAATATGCCTAATGCCTGTGGTGACATCTCATGCTGAATTGAGAAAGTCCACATTTGTAGCCATCCCCAGCAGCAGCGACTAGCCGTGTAAGCACCTCCATCCATGACAATGCCGGGAATCATAGGACGTGTAGATTTCTTCTATACGCAGGAAAATAAATTACAGCCGGTGTGCTGCCCTCACAAATAGTGAAACCACCAGCAGTCTCTGCACACTGACAGCATGAACTAATAAACAATGCTTCAAAGGACACAAGAAAAAATTACTCATATGATAGAGTGCCCATTACTTGGACTGTAATTCCAGATTTCCTTTTGAGGTGCACTGCACATTTTTCAGGCATTTGTGTACACCAATTTGTGTTATATATATCAGCGATGAGTGAAGAAAACCTGCCCATCGTTTCCTCATAATAGGAAGACGTGTTCTGTCAGGAGAGACTAATGTAGACAACAGTGCTGCACAGGATTTGTTGTAACCAAAAGACTTACTGGCACTTATTAACATACGATACACTTGCAATATTTATCTGATCAAAATGGAGCAAATAAAGACACCAGCTAAGCCATGTACATAGACATGGAAAAAAAAAAAAAAAAAAATCCCTGAAAAATCTTAACACATTACTTATATTAGGGGGGTAAGCTAAACTCCTGACACAAGCCACACAATTACCCCTAATAAGATTGCCAGGGAAGAATGAAAAGCAAACTTATACCTATGGAACTTTGTTAAATCTCACCAAGCTTCAATCAGAATTGTATAACACATCTGATCATTGCCATACATAAAACACATGCCATCATCTATACATTCTATACTTGGCCATGGCCTTACTATAAGATTCATGGCAAAGTCACAGAAAGTTAGCATATTTATGTGGATTATTGATGAGTAAATAAAATGATCTCCGAAGAAGCCAAATCTAAATCAACCCTGCAAGTCTAGTAGGAAAATTCTATGCAATGCTGCTTTGTCCTCCTTGCTAGGTTACAATCCCTGCACACTGGGGTGTATGTGGATGTGAAAGAAAACACATTGCCAAATAGGCACAATATACAAAATATGGCCAGGGGTGCACATTACACATATAATGTAAAGACATAATCAATGTGTATCTTATACATATGTGGCAATAAATGTATAAAACACAATCAGATCAGAAAGGTATTCTTGCAAACAATTGGGTGCAAGACAAATCCATTGGGCTGTGTTCCACACAATATAGAATAATAAAACCCCACAAATCAACCCTATAGTAGAGTGACTAATAACAATAAATATTTTCATCAACAACAAATTATAACAAGGCCAATACCAGTTAAAACAAATTTTGTTTCACCCATCAGGGGAGATTTATCTTGATTTCCTGTGACAAAAACAGGAAGGATAACTATTCGGAGTAAGGGCCCCCAGCTTGTCATGTCACAGGTGACAATATTGAGGACTTTCCTTCAGTGCCACTGACAATCCTCACCATGACAGAAGAAATAAAGCTGATGCCAGCCTTCCCTCCATATATTGTGCCCTCCTATATGTATGGGCAGCATGCTATGGGGGTCTTATAGGATATGATGACCAAGAATCCTAAAATATGTTAGCACTGCAGGTGAATGACGAACATGGCCACCATGGCAATAAGAAGAAGCTACAAGATTTAATTGGAACCCAATGAGCCCCCGGCCAGGACAATGTGAGGCCCCAGCAATCCCAGCTTCTCACAACGCGGCGAATAGGCAGCCAGGCTGTTCCCCACAACCCGGCGAATATGCAGCCCCCGGAGAGATATAGCACAGGCCGGGTCCCTCAGCGCAGAGCCCGGCCTGCCCAGGAAGCCTCCTCACCTTCTAGCAGCCGCTGGATGATGCTGTCGATGTTGAGTTTGTCGACATCTGCCATGACCTACAAAGCCTCAGTGTACGCCCAGAGGAAAGAGAATTATCGCGGCAGTGACGGAAGAAGGCAGGCGAGGGTCTAAGCAAGGCAGCCGGCTGGGGTCTCGGGCGAAGCCTTCAACCTGCTTCCGTTACAGGATACGAGCACAGAACAAAATGGCGACACCTCCTCCTTTGCCGGCCTGCGCACGAATCTCTCTCCTGTCATAGAGACTATTTATTGCCGAAACGAGAGCACGTCTTGGTCAAAGCACGCCTCACGCTCAGTGTTCCTGCGCTAATCGTTAGCTAGGTGGTGTGGGCGCGCACTATTTTATCTGACACAACAGCGGAGGAAATTTTTATATGTCACTGAAAGACATAAATAGCGATAATAAAATGTTTAATATTCATGAACAAATATTTTATTTAGATAAATAAATAAATACATAAAACAGTAAAGACAGCCAGGAGGAGCAACAATCAGTGATTGTTTTTTTAGATGATTATCCTTCATGGTTGTCGCTATAATGGTTTGGTAGGTGTGTGTCCTAGGTTTGTGTCATTTGTGGTAACACCTTGGGGTTGGTGTACTAAAGGTACACAGGCTCTTCACTTAGCAAAGTGAATTATTACATTGCAGGGGACCCTTCACTTAGCTAAGAGCAGCCATTCTCAGTCATGGTTCCTCCATTGGTTGCCAGGGGTAACAAGCCGGGACTGAACTCCAATGTTATGATGCCCGCATAGAACCGAGTTCAACACCATTTGGTATGACCATTAGGTTGACACCGGTGATCGTTTTTGGTAACACTGGCAATTTTCATTATCAGTGCGATGGAGACATTCTTTCCAGCATCCACTCAATGAATTCAGTGTATCTATGTGTAAAGTGAATTATCAGCACATTCACTTATGTGAATATTCACCTATGTGAATTACATTTCACCTATGTGAAATAATCTTTACCAGGAGACAAATTGCAAATACTCCCTTGACTACCACAATCTGTAGAGTGCAGGGTAATACACCTAATGCTAAGGCAGACTATTATCACAATAAACTTAGCTTTATCTGACCTCATTTCTACAATCTGAATGGTATTTTGTTATCACATTTATTACCATTGTATCTGCAAATTCAATTAAAAAATCAATAAAAATGTTTTGAGCCAAAAAGCCAAAGCCTAGGATTACACAGATAATACTGTGACCCTTTCCATGCAGAAAACAGCTTGCCAGCAACCAATTAGCCACCATTGCCTGGCACCACCAATCTCTTTACAAACAGGGGTATAGTGGGACGGGCACGTGTTTATAACAATAATGTGCATCCGTGCTCCCTCTTCTTTTTTTTACGGCTACACCCCTGCTTACAAACAAATCAGCTTGCAGTGGTGGGTGTGATGGGCATTTAGTGGGCATTTCTCACTCACCCGTGTTGGATCCAGCATGGCTCAGACACCATTTCTAACCTCTAGCAGGCAGCCACAGTTACATGAGGTTATGGAATAGCAACAGCCCTCTTTCAGAACCACTCATGATAACTTGCCCTATTCCACACCAGAGGTCGCCAACCTTTCGGACCTCACAAACCACTAAATTCATAATTTTAAATCGGGAGTCATGTAGTAGAAGCAAGTGTGCATGCGCAGGGACAGAATCCGGATCACATGTGCGGGGAGCCATGTGTCACTCAAAGGGGAAGAAACTTTCCCCAGAGTGACGCCATGATGCCAGAACCCACACACTCTCCTATCGCAGACTCAGGCCTGTTTGCCAAATATCCTGGGGGGGACAGTAGTGCAACTTTTGTTGTGTCCATACGGGGGACATGATCAATGGGGTCAGAAGAAGGAGACCGCTGGGGGCGCAACCATTGGCAAACCGCTGTTTCAGATTATTTTTTTAAGGTTTTGCTAAAGTGGGAAAGATTTATTGTCTGAATCAGATTTTAATCCTTGTGATTCCCAGATAATCAAGGCCTGTATGGTTGTCACTAGGAGAAAAAACAAATTTGTCAAATAAAATTTTAAAAGGGGGGCCGGGGGTAGTAGCAACCATAGCTGAACCTTGCTCACATCCTGTGCCAAACACTCCACTTCTCTCAAAGATACTTTCCTGCCTGCTGTCAGCAGTACATGTGCAACTTAATGCAAAGTCTTGGCAAGGACTCAACATCTCTGCAGGAGATCAAGAACTGACTACTGTTTTTGTGCCTCTAACAAAAATTCAATAAATTGACCAGAGTTAAATATATTGTATATCCTATATCTGAAATCTATTTATCATATCATATATATTTAAAAGGACAAAGTCTTCCCATAGCAGGATGCTATACAGCTGCTGCTGTCAGACAGCCTGAACTATAAAATATTTTTAATCCTTTTTCTGAATGACAGTATGCATAAGAATGAAATGAAGGATCTGGTGTGAATGGACCTTAGATTGGAGAAGTTAGGCTATCCTGCCTAGGGCCACAATGTCTTCCTTTTCCAACTGGTCGTTTATCATGAAAAATGAAAGACTTTCAATAATGTGTTTGTTCAGGATGCACTGAAGTCAATTTGAAGGTAGGTTATGGTCTTTTTTTTCTATATATGTATTGACATAATTTGATGAAAGTTAAACACAAAGTTTATATTTTTTATTGTTATCTATGCCCTGTTGAAGACAATAAACCTCACTGTCTGTCAAAGTGACAATGGAAAAATAGGGTAAACCCAACATGTTTTGCTTGTTACCAGCAGAAGTTTTAAAAGGAATCTTCTGTGAGAAATGTTCTATTGATTTCCACTAACCTTTAAAGATGTAATTTTCATTACATAGTGCTGTACAGTGATTGTACATTTTGTTCCTTCCTAACAATGTAAGCTTACCTGTTTGGGGAGTGGCTATAACAATGAACTGTTTGGGAGTATATATATATATATATATGTATCAATGATTCAACAAGTCATTTTTTTTATTAGGATTACATTTTCACATTCCATTTTGCAATGTATAAAGACAGGCCTAGCACCATGGAAAACAACAATCAGCAAGTGATTCCTTTTATTTAATCAGATTTGCCCAAAACCTTCCTTCAAAGATTCACAGAAGTGTAAAAATTAGCGACTCTACCATATCAAGATTAGCCTCTGGCAAGAGTTCACCTAGCAAGACTCGCACAGTAAATGTCATATAATACATAGAAGAAATTCTGCCAGAAAATGCTGGTGAATCCCTCTCAATCTGTGAATTTGTCTATATTTTCATTGGGAGACTGATTAAAAGTATACCACTTTGTATTTTGTGGGGCTGACAATTGTTTTCAGACCTCTCTAGAAAGCTGAAAAACCATGTTAAAATGTAGTACATCAAGCTTGTGAAGCTCAAACATTACCATTCTAGCAGAGAACAGGTAAGCTATAGGTAGCTAGGCAGGTGAAAAGGTGAAATGCCCTTGGTTGGAGTCCAGAAAAACAGTAGGGAAATACACTGCCAGTTTCACGTATTATGTAGAATCACCAGCCCACCTCATCTATATGTGGTGTGGTCTATATGTTTATATATAAAAAAAAAACATTTCAATTGATTCATTTAAGAAATATGACATAACAAATTCTTCCAATGGTTTTGACCTTCATAAAAAGACATATTTTGTCCATCCAAAGACTGCTAAAATCTGTGTTGGTATAGTCCAAATGTTCTGCAAAACTAGAAAATATTTGAATGAATATTATTATATAAATAATATACCAGGCACTTTAGGATCAATGTCATACCAACCATGTTTGCTATACTGAAAGTTATTTTCAGAGATGGCAGCCAACAAGAAATAACAGGCACATGGCTAAAAATAAAGAAGGCAAATAGCATACATTATAATTTAGAAAATTGAGCGTAATGATTTTTACACTTTGAATCCCCAAGTAGTGTCTTTTGTTCTTGTAGAGCAAAAAATATATTTTTATAATAACGTAGATACACATCTCTGAAAAATATGTATATTTTTATGCATATTTGCATGCAGACCAAGCTGTCCATCAAAAGTGGCAATTATACATTTGGATCTAACCAAATATTGCTTCTATGGGTACCTGCCGTGGTTAAATGTTACTAGATGGTGTAGGGCCAATTCACAAATGTAAGGTTGGAGGGTGCATCCAAGTAAAACCAAAGTGGTGGTTAACAAGATTTGGCTGCTTTATAATAAAATTGAAGTACATTTCCAGTGGAAAATCATTATGATTTAAAAGAAAAAAAGCTGAATCAGCATGAATCTCATAATTTATACCTGATTGACAAACTTTTCATACTGTGGACCAGTCAGACTGGGCAAGACCAAAATATGTAGGATAGTGCCCTCCTCTCTCCAACAAATATCTGATATAAGTGGAAAATGGATATGTTCTGGGATTCTGTACCAACTGGAAACTATTTTAAATGCCACCTCCTGATACCTGCTGCTAATTGAGGATTTGTGAGCAAATAGTATTATTCTTTCTGTTTGTGCAGGGGTAGAATAGTGCTCCAGAGTAGTTTCCCAGGAAGTAAAATAAGAAGGGATATATCCTTCACAGTAGCATTTAGCATGATGGTAAAAGACCATCAGGACATGGCATGCTCAACATGTTATCCATAGTCGCCCATTGTGATTACACATCATGGCACCCTGGTGATGATAATGTTGAAATAAGCTGTTTGTCTAACTTAGTGCAGTGTGCATCAGCACAACTGGACGTAACAATTTTAGGATTTCATAGGGCAAGCTGGCCTGGGTTTACTGCTGTTAAGATGTAACCCTTCTTTTCAGGTGTTTTTCACCTATATCAACAAAACATGTAAGGGATTTTTAAGGTAGCAAATCACTGTAATCAACAACTTAATTAAAATGAATCATTAAAAGATGAAGAAGTTTTATTATTCACATTTAAAAAACAAAAAATGGGGATCACCAGCTTTGACTTGATATACAATCATAACTCTCTAGATGTTGTTTTTCTCTGCATTTGGCGGCGATTCAGTTCGCTTCATCAGGAGATCTAGAAGTCTATATTTTGTTTGTCATATTATCCCCTATATCAAGGTATACCAAAGGCGTCCTCTAGCCCCAGGGCAAGAGGGAAAGATGTAGGGCAGAAAACACAGGACAATCATTCCTGTTGAGATAGCACTGTCATCGACCATCATACACCAGTCCTGGATGGAATCACCTCCCTTCCTTGGTATATGGATTACCATGAACTCTGCCACCATTCAAAGCGCCCCCAGGGAGACCATTCAGCTCCCTGCACTCTCCTCGTATGTTTTTCACCCATAAACAGCCACTCTGTTTTGTTCAACACGTAGGTGTACAGATTCAGTATGCCATTTCACCAGTAGTATTTTGTGCAGGTAGCACTGACATTGAAAAGGAGATGTGTCTCAGAATGGATTTAACAAGTGATCAGTGCAAGTGATGGAGTAGCAGTGGAAAGTAACATAATTTGGAGAAGGGAATTTGGTTAGTAGAGGTGCCATGGGCAGTCAGAGGCAGGGCATTAAACAGACAAATGGCAAGGTACAAACACTGTCAGTTGAAAGTTTTCTTTTCTTTTACTGATAAGAGGTTAATTTGCAACTGATTTAGAACTATGGTTGCATTACAGTGAGGTTTAATACAAAAAAATGAAAAACAACCAACAATAGGAGTATTTACTCACATAGATGTCTTTTAACTTTAAAACATTATTATTACACCAACAGTGTAGCAATATTTTAGGCCCAGCTTTACCCTAAGCATGGGGGGAAAGAGCAAAAGTTCAACAAAAGTACTTTGATTTTGATTATTCATCGTCTTTAACAACAATTTATTTTATGGGCACAAAATGTTTAGTTAACTGTCAATAATGATGTGATCTAAAATGCCTCCAGATCTATTTTACTGTTAGCTAGTTCAGTCCTTTATGTAAATTTATGTTCTCCAATCTACTGTCATTATATAGCCAAAGTACATTACCTTTTTTTAATTTTCATGTGTATTTCAAATCATTCACCTGTAGCCTGGTAGTTCATCCAAGTCTAATTAATACCTTCTGCTACTCTGTAATATCCTGTTTTATCTGTGTACACTTATTTATGTTGTACTCTATCTAATGAGGAAGTAGAATTTAACAATTGTGCCACTAAAAATAGATTAAATTGATGTAGGGTTAGTATTTTTCATTCTTCACAAATTGGTAACATTAGTATATCAGGCATCAAGATAAACACAGTGTCAGTGTCTCTATAGTAAAAAAATATAAGCTGTATGCATATTATATATTTTATTGGCTTACTATACCAAGTCAAGTTTGTGGGGAACAGTTATCCATTGTCCAAACAAAAGTAACCCTGTACCCTGAATGCTTGAAAATTGTCATGATTTTTTTAATTGAAATTTGAATTGATATGTTTTTTTTTAACTGTGTAACCTGATTTTTAGAATATGCCAGTTATGTTTCAGATTAATTTAGATAGGGGATAGCTGCCATTAAAGATGTGAAAATAACTCAGATAACCGGAAAATTCAGATAACTGGCACCGGACAGCCCTACTTCCTTAATTGCTCATGCAGCCCTAGCGGAGCTGTGGCATGTGTTCTACATCCAAGAACACATACCACAGCTCTGCCAAGGCTGCGGGAGAAATCAGGAGATTGGAGCTGTCGGGTGCCACTTATCTGAATTTTTTGGTTATTTGAGTTCCGCTTCATGATTGGCTGAGAAAAGGGAAACCCTGATGATGGCTCAAGCGTCATCAAGGTTTCCCTTTTCTCAGCTATTCAGCACTATAGGTGAATGGGGTTAAGACTCCCTATTCAAATCTAGTGCTGAATGGAGATGGAGTAATCTCAGTTAACCAGAAACTACACTTATCCGGAATCAGCCATTCCCTGTGGTTGCCAGATAACCGAGGTTCCACTGTATTTACAAAATGTTCTGCTTACTGCTGCAAAATAATGAGTATATTAAATGTGGTGAGGGTTTCAGACCAATTAGCAAACTGAGATCTGAACTGTAAACCGTAATCAAATCTGTGATGTCCATGATGACCTCTCTTAATCTTGTGGCCCAGTAAACCTAATCCCGTTTTAGGATGCACACACTAACTTTGCAAGCATTCTTTGGACTTTCATCTTACTTTTTTTAAAGAAAGATTTCAGATAACTAAATAATAATGTGATTAGAAGCTTGTTATGTCATGAATATATTATGTGTCAGTTTATATGAATATTGATGGGTTTAATTTCAGGTGTATAAGGAGAGAGCACTGTGAACATACATATTTTTTCTGCTGATATGAAAGTGGTGATTTCTTTTTAATATACTATGGAATATTATTGACTGCACAGTTCATCAGTGGTTCAGTGTCAATTGTCCTGTAGTCAGCTGTAAGAAGTGCACAGGAACTTGTGATATTTTGGGTAATGCAGCCCAGCGAGCTCTTACTAGTTCTTAGATAGGGCTGCAAAGCTAGTTTTTCCTTCTTTTACATTTTTTAATACTTTTATTACCTTTCCCTAGTTTCACAATTGGAATACAAACTCCCCCCACTACCACCATTGCTGGGGATTATTTACACTTTATTCTGTTAAATTGATTTTTTTTTCAAAGGCCTCTCTAAATGTATTTTTAGAAAGTATGAACCGTGATTGTAATATCTTTGTTACCTTTGTGGCCCTGCACAAATCTTCCATCATGCTCTGCAGACTCCAGATTTTGGCTCAGTGGTGTCACACCACTTAGGTTAATGGACTTCTTCTGCCTTCTACCGAAATGCTAATTTACGTAACTGCATGACATTTCATACATGGTGAAAAGTATTTTGAGGATTTGATTATTTAGGGAAGATATATTTGACAGTTTCTATTACAAATTTCCCCGGCAGTTGTAAAAATATTTTATATTTAATTGTTGAAATAACTGTTCAATAACTGTTAAGCAAATTGGAACTATTGGGAATAATGTCTAGCAGTGCCATGACCAATGTCGTTGGCATGTTTTTGGTGTAATTAGGGCATTTTCTTGAGTAAGGATAAGTACAGAAGGCTTGGCCACCAAGATTCATAAAACAGGAACAGTCATGTCTTATATAAGTGTGTTTCCTCTAAGGTACAATTATGATAATTTAGGAAAAACTATTTCTAGGAGATTGCATCACACTCTAATTTATGCTTTGGCATTCTTATTGCATCTCTTTATAAGCCTCTTTGAAAAGCAAGGCATTCACATTTATCTGTGGAAAAGACATAGTTATTTTCCTTTTTTGCTGCCGACAAAGTAAGCTCATGGGAAGAATTTGGAACTGAAGTGAAATCAAGCAGAACAAAATAATCCAGAATAGCAATTGTATCACATTATAATTTCATTATTTCATTTATTCACTGTAGGTAGAATCTGTATGCATTACCATTGTTGGGTTTTTTTTTTTGTGTAGAATTATTAGGCACAAATTAGTGTGATTTACAAACACTGATTATTTGCATATTTATTTTTACATTAAGATTCACACTACTGAGTTGTGAAAACATGCAGCTATGTTATTCATATAACCATGTTATTCATATTGGTGTCCTCCAATGTCAATAAACTTTCCTAGCCATTTGCTGTGGGGCTGTGCTATTCAATACATTGCTAAAGGTGTGTGTGCACCATCTCCAATGCGTTCTGGTGCATTAGGCAATCTATTCAAATGAATGGGTTGTCTTATTGTAAGGTATGTCAATGGTTGACACAGCACATAATTATAAATGGGTGCTAAGGGAAATCCGTGATGCTAGAAACAAGAAGATTGTCAATGTTTATGCTGTCCTAGCTGTCACACTGAATTTACGTTTGAACTTGTAATATATATTTAGATAACTTTAATTTTTAAAGGAAGTCAACAATGTGACCCGCATAAAACTAAATGATAGATTTACTTTATCATGTTCAGACACATCAGGGGCCCACATTTCCATTCACAAGAAATCTATACACAGTAATTGCACACACAGTACATATGTAATGTTTAAACATTTATGTTCACAAGAAATATCATACCCTGTTCTTATCCTGAAGGGTATCCATACGTCATTACTCTTATGTCATTATTCTGAGGACAAATTTAATAGTACCCTCACAGCTCCTGAAAATCTTATTAAATGAAAAGTAGATGTCTCGCATGTATCTGCATGTCTTTGAAGTCATCAAGTAAATCAAACCATGTGTAAAAAAAAAATAAGTATTCCTTATTCTACATCATTACGCATCCCACACTGAACCTGGACCAATAATAAAAGGATTGTCTTAAAAAATCAGCAAGGAAATTGTTCACAGGCATGTTACAGGCAAGGGCTGTCTCCAAGCGGGTTAGTGTTCATGTGACAGCAGTTGCAAATACCGTTACAGGTAGATTACCCTTTCTGTAAATTACCAAATGTAGGCAAACACCCTAGACATGAATGAAAGAGGAATATTGACCCCAGAACGGTAGTCACACAGTCAAGGATAAATTCCAAAGACATATAAGCAGATTTCCAAAGTCAAGGACTTTTAGTGCCTGATCAAACATTTTTTGAGTGACAGTAGGATTAAAGAAAGAAGATCCAGAAGAACTACATTGTAGAAAAAAACATAAAAATAGCCAGGGTTATTTGCAAATCATCTTTATGTACATGAATGAAAAAATATGAATTGAAGGAAAAGAACACTGTATCTACTGTGAAGCATGGAGAAGACATAGTCATGTTTTTGGGCTGCTTTTCTGTATCTGGCACATTGTGTTTTTATTTTGTGCAGTGTAGAATGCTGTGAAATTGCATGCAAGATTTCCGTAAGTGTAGTAAAAACCAGACAGGTTCCACCGAGATTTGAACTCAGATTGCTGGATTCAAAGTCCAGAGTGCTAACCATTACACCATGGAACCTTACAGATGTAAAGCTGACACACTACTGACACACTGCTGTCACTGCTTCAAATAAGGACAGCACAAAAGTTACAGGAGCAGTAAGGCAACATGATGAAACTTGCCTGACATCATTCCA
The DNA here is from genome assembly GCF_032062135.1 of Pyxicephalus adspersus. Taxonomy (NCBI): domain Eukaryota; kingdom Metazoa; phylum Chordata; class Amphibia; order Anura; family Pyxicephalidae; genus Pyxicephalus; species Pyxicephalus adspersus. The sequence continues at coordinate 55,420,542 of NC_092863.1, read as the reverse complement.
ACAATAAAATGTCACAGAACATTTGGAGTAAATTACCATATGTCAGGGAAACTCTACTTAATAATCTGAATCAAAGTGATCCATTGCAGGTCAACCTAACTTGGCAAAACAAATATACTCAACAAAACCAATGTATCTATAGTGTTAATGGATTATGTTTAATATTTTCTAATGGAGTCAGCAGCCCCTTCCATTAAAAATTACCCTGAATTTAACAATTAATTGTGAACATTGGGTTTCCTACTCACACCCCAAGAAAATCTGATCAAAGTACACAGGGTATGTATACCATGTGCCCTCTCTATCACTGCTTCTACCCTTCCTGTACTTGCCCACCATTTTTACCTCTCAATATCATAGATGAAAAAATCTGTATGAATACATCTGCTGAAGCTGCTGCTTTTACAAAACAGACCACATAACACAGTGTTTGCAAACAATGTTTAGATAAGAAACTGGAGGATACAAAGTAAAACGGTTACTTTTGTATCTACTCTGTTTTATTCCTCTCAAATCAAACAGATGAGCTTCCAGCTCCATATGACAATAAAGCAACCTGAGAAGTACAAAGCTTACTTTTATTCTGAAAAGTAATTTGTTCCCACCTTACCTCCTAATAACATTTAATTTACCGTAGTTAACCTTAATGCTTGTCTCTAAAATATAATTTTCTTACAAATTATTTTTGTTCCTTTTTTTCTAAATATTATTTTATTATATATTAAAATATTATTATTTTGTATTTCATTTTGTTTGTTTTTATTTAGTCCTGAATAAAAACATGTACAAAGTAAGCCCTTATTGTAATTTGTAAAGATCTGTAAACATTAATATATAGGATAAAATATGTAATAATATTTTTTATCTACAGTAATACTACTAAAACAAAAAAATACCTATAATAGAACAAAAAAGCTTTTATATTTTCTATTTTTTTTTTTTCTTTTTTTGTCAATGGAATAATATATGTATTACTTTATTAACCTATATTATAAATTATATTATAAGTTATTGCTGAATAAACAGGCCCACAGCAAAAATGCAAAACGTCTATTGATCATGTGTAGAGATGAAGCTATTAAACAATGCACTTTAACAGATGTATCTTTGATGTTAACTAACTATGCTTAGTTTCAGCAACTCCTCATATTTAAACAATACCTTTCTTTAATGTTAAATCAAAGTTCTCCTTTAAATGCATTGTTTTCTTTTTTGTACTTGTAGAGTTATGTTTTACTCCATGAGCCTAAGGTAGTAGGCCTAGAAAGCAGCTAATATTACATATAGTTTATTAAGGAAACAACACGTTAAGAATTTTTAACATTTTTTATCCTGTTCACTTCAATAATAATATTCCACTTTGTATGCTAATAGAGTGTATAGTAAACATAATTATTGCCCAGGTTCCACCGAGATTTGAACTCAGATTGCTGGATTCAAAGTCCAGAGGGCTAACCATTACACCATGGAACCCTGCTGTAAGGTGAGTGTGTCACTGTTTAAAAAACAAACACATAATTAGTGTTAGGAATATCGTGAGTCATTTCAGTTCAGGTTAGTTATACTTGGGAGATAAAACGTCTTGTCTGCTTTATTATCTTTATAAACTTATATAAATTTGAGTTTAGCACTCCTTCAGTAGGCAGGTTCCAAAATTGGAAGATTCATACTGAGCATTTATTGGTAAAAATGTATATTCAGAGGTTACCTTCAGTAAAAACCCATATGACAGCAATCAGCAGGCTGAGAGAAATGACAACCAAACTACAAAATCTTGGCACTGCATCATAGTAAATCTTATATTATCAGCGGTGCTTTCAGGTCCTCTATTCTCTTTTCTCACCCCTGCTTCTTGATCCCTGTTGCTCTTTAATGTTTATAGTTGAAGTATGCAAATTGTGACTTTTCCTGTGGGAGTTTGTCAATGTCTTGCATGCTTCTCTTTTGGTCAGATTGCCCAAGGAAATAATTGTGCCATAGAGATGACCAAAATACAACAGCAAGTGTGTCTTCAGGCAATTAAAACTGTGGTAGTATAGCCATATGTGTTGCAACAGATATTTGTGCTATACATGTACTATTTTACTGCATGTGAAACTATAGGATACTCAGCTTCTATGCTTGGTCACATTTATTTGAATAATAAGGCTAATCTCCAGGACAATATTACCCCCTCCCATTGCAATTCTTTTTTTGGATGTTTACATCTGTGTGATGGTGACAATTCCTATTGACTGTTCAGGTGTGGGGTCCTCTCAGGATCCATAAGTAGTCTGCAGCAGTGGTGTCAGTGAAAGGGGACTGTAGGGAACTGGCCAGTGGGGATGCATTTGCAGACCTGGAATAGCAGACCCCAGCACCCAGAAACGGAACAAGCAAGGGACCTGGATTTTGTTAAGTATATCTATCTACACAAGGTATGGTGAAAATAAATGGATGAGTTAGAGGAATCACATTGAGATGGACTATAAAATGTATTTCTGGTTAAAAACTGAACATGTATTTAATTAGTGTAACATTACTTACCTAAAAATATTCTGAAGTGTGTAAAGTAAGCTCTTTAATCAAACCTACCATTTGATTCTGCCAACCAGGGGCATTGAAAGCATGGTCCTGTGCACACATTTCTGAATATTCTCCCCTGTTGCCACCATTCTAACTGCTAATCCCCTCAGTGATTAAAATAAATGTACTGACAATCCTTGGTTACCACATTCCCCGTAGTCTGGGTATTCCCATTCTCTGTATGAATTTTTAATCTCAATAATAAACCAGACTGAACATCCTATCTGCGATGTTTGTTGTCTCTATTTTCTAATGGACAGTTGTAGCAGTAAATATGTTTATATAGATGAAGACAAACTGCTTTCTTGTACAATAAAAAAGTATACCTCCAAGAAGTTATGTAACCCAGTACAGAGTGTTCATTTGGAAACACGAAACATACACACATGTAATTACTGTCATTAATTTCTAAGTGCATGGAACACTGCCTGACGCATTAGTGAATGAATGATATTATAAGAAAAAAGTTGGTTTCGATAGTGCTATCACAAAACAATATATAAAAAGAACCTGTTTCACATTAAACAGTTTTGTCATATAAATTCTAAGAAGTTAATTTTCCAATAAACTATAAAATGTTAAACAAAACATAAATGTTTATTATAATACATTTTGATAATACTACTTATTGTTTTTCTTATAATGTGCTGACACTTAAATTGTTTGACATCTCTATCCATGGTGCATGGCTGTTTCTTTCATTTAAGGTTCTTTTTGGTAGGTGGCTGCACATGGCCATTGCAATTGATTAAATAATATTTTAATTAATAAAGTACAGAAGTAATACATTATTCAGATATGTACTATGTTAGATGCTTGTGAAGTCCTATGTGCAGCCTAATAGTAGTTATTGACGTTTGATTTGTCACAGTAATAATATCACAGTATTTATATCCATACAGGTGGGTCAAACAACGTAATCCAATCATTATTAAAGATTAAATCCAGTTGATTGTGATTTAGCTGCAGCAGGTGTCTTGAGACCACCTAATTTCCTGCTTGATGAACTAATAAGACCATTCAGGCCAACTCATTCCATTTGTGTTGTCCTGGCCCTCCCTTTTCAGCTAATTGCATTTAATCTCAGATAAATGTGTGGGCGTTTCATAGGGTTGTTTGTATGAAAGTGAAGTATATGCAGGAATGCTTGTGTGCTGATACAGTGTGTGAGAGGCAGTGCCAGGTCCTGAGAAGTTTACACTAATTGTTTATATTTTCTACTCTGCTGTCGTGGCTGTCAGATTTCATACAGATTCATGCTAAATTTACAGTGGTGTCACAAAGTAGAAAAGGCATGATACAAAGATTTTTTTATTAATTGTACTGTCAGAATTGGCAGAAGAGAATTGATACGGTTTGTAGAAAAAAATGTTTGGGAGTTCAGCATTGCACAGGGAGAGGAAGGTATGGAGCGAGTTTTAGGTTTGCCCTGGGTTCAGTGGTAAAATATGAGAAAGTTGTGTTTTAATTTCAGTAAAATATATATTCAGGGAAATATAAAGGGCTGCATGCACACTATAATGTATTAGAATTTTTTATGGGACGAGCAAGAAGCAGCCTTCTAATTGCATAACAGGCTATGAAGAGGGATTGCATAGTACAGGGCCAAAGTAATAAAAAAAAGTTCCAAGGAACACGCAGGGAGGAGAGGGAGGTTGGAAAGCACTTTAAGGTGCTGGCTAGAGTTCAGCTTTAGAATACATTAAAAGAATAGAGCACAGCTGCATTTCTGCTTACACTGCACTTCCTTTCAAAGCTTAGTGGTCAGGAAAGTAGAGCAAATAAAGAAGCAACTGAAAATTATGACTGTGTTGTAGAGATCCACAACTAACCTAAATGTAACTGGCAATGGTTGCCAAAAGTTGAGTATTAACTTTAGCATATAGCACTACAAAATGTGAAAACATACACGAGGGCTGTATATCTATAAACCTATGAACACCATTAAATCTCCACTGCAATTTATTTTAAGTTTCCAGCTGTGGCAGCACTGGTAATACAATTTATGCATGGAAGCATGAAAACAAATGCTGACAATGCATTTCTTTGGTGTTATCTGTGATATTCCAAACCTTTGATCAGGATGTCCTAGGCTTTACTGTGCTTTCTGAGGTAGACCAGTTTATCAACAATTTAAAGTTTAAGTAAAGAGCACAGGTAAATCAAGTTAAATGCTTACTTGCAGTGTATTTCCATTCCATAAATTCTTTTTTTTATTATTAACCTGCCAAGTACCTTTAAACTTGCTAGAAACTCTGACTATTCCAGAAGAGTGAACTGCCTAGTGCATCTCATAGCATTGTCATTTTTTTGGGAGTGTCTAATTACTTTTTGTGCAGGCCCAGCTCCTCCACCCCTCTGGTCACCTCCCTAAATAAAGTGCCAGGGAAAGCGCAAAGGGGAATATTACAGCAGTGACAGCTCTGAATCTGCTAGAAGTTGCTAACAACTTTTGAAAGAAAAAGACATGCATGAAATAAATGTAATATGTATATAGTTGTATGGGTAGATTTTGTTGAAATTATTAGTCTCTTTAAAAGGCATTACCAAGTTTTAACAAGATTTTTTTTTCTATGAGTATTTAAAAAAGAATTACAGAATTTATTAAATATGCAAACACAGCAAAATGTGCCAAAAAATAATAAATTCACTAACTGTATTAAAATTATGGTCTGACCAGGGTTGTGGTCTATTTTTTATTTTTTTGTAATATTACAACAAAAATGAAAACTTCTAATCACAATCTAATTCAGTTCCCACTACATAACACAGTTTATCCAATGCTGAACATAATGTATAAGTGTTACTATATATTGTCATTACTAAAATGTTTACTACATTACTAAGCATAACTGTATAAGTATATATAATAGCTCATATTAAGTTTATGTTTTCACAATGATGCAATGCAAGGAGGAAATACTGACCTATTTATGATGACATAAGTATGGTAACCAAACCAAAGTAAAATACATATTTGTTATATATGGTTCTCTTGTTTTAGGATTAGTAGTAGAATGGTAGCCAGGAGGACATTTAAAGTATAAAGAGCACATTGGGTGGAATCTGCAAGACAATTAGACACAAACAGGTGAGAAACTCAATTCCTAATGGTAACATCACAAGGTAGCAAAAGCCAATAAATTGAATTAGGTGTTTATTGTCAAAACAGAACACATGGCCTGAAAATGATCCAACGCCAGTCTCATGGTAAACTGTGTCAATACCCATAACAGGGTACAAATAGCACACAGGTGTGAGTGGGCAGAGTAGGGAGAGACAAAAGGAAAAAAGAGGTTGAGATATGCGATTAACAAAAAACTATGAGATGCAGAACTCACAACTGAGCCTTATAATCTGCTTGTATTTTTTGTAATAAAGAAAGCTGTGTCTGAACTATGTGGCTTTTAGGGAATGATGTGATGAACAGCTGAAAGATGTTTGTCTATAATAAAGGATTATTTATAATATTTCTGGAGAGAGAAGATAGTAATATAAAGACTCTGCAAGGAAAGGAGGCCTTGTAATAAATCAAGTGTTTTGTGTGTCATTTTGTGTGGCTCTCCATGGCTGGCACTTTGCCAGCCGCTCCAGCACTTGCATGGCAGCCCCTATTCATTCTTTATGGAGCTGCCACAGGGGGATGCTACATGTAGCTTCCCATGCAGCCTGCCAGTGTGAATTAGCCCTTAGATGCACCAACAAGATCTCCTTGCCATGGTTCAGACTCTGTTGCTGTCCTGAGAGTTATTAGTGTTACTGCATTTTTTGTTGCAGTCTCCATGCAATGAAATAAAAATTCTGCACAGAGATTGGGAATACGTTTTAAATGAGCACAGTAGATGTAAAGACCCAGGAACTTGAGCATAGAAATTACTATAAGAATATAAGAAACTAATAGTTTATTGAAATCATCAACATTTATCAAAATCTGAAATATTCCTTTTTTGCAATGACCTTTTAATTGAGTGTAAAAAGTGTAATTCTACAAGTAGGTAGAAGCGGACAAGTAATATCACATGGAAAATTATAAAAATCTAGTATGTTTTTCTTTTTTTATAAGGTGTTTTTGGGGGGCTGCATTTAAGGTACTTTATTTTATTCCAATAAATGTTACAGAGTTGTATTTGTGTTTTTTTTAGCATGTTATAATTTAGGTAAATAAATGTTAGTTTTTTTTTTGGCACCAGAACAAGTCCAACATCATTTCTATAACACTCGTGAGTCATGTGACACCTATCATACCTCTCAAAGCAACAAAAACACCCCACAATTTTGCCTATTTTATTACTTCCTAAGCTTTTTTTCATTTTAGCAAGATTTCAGCAAAATATTCAGATTTTCCTAATAAAACTCTTATGTTCACCCACCCTTATTTACAAATAAACTTTTACTATAGAGTGCATATACAAAACTGTATGTAAATTTATATTTTGATGTTTTTCCTAGTTTGTGCAAAAGTATTAGTTAACTGTTTGCTAGCAAAGAAGCCAGGTTGTGTTCCTCTTCTTGCTCATCTTTACTTTCGTATGAAAGCTGCTTCTTAAGACTTTAACCGCAATATAAGTCTTGCTTAGAGTGCCACTGCTGCCTGCAAGAGGAAAAAGTAAGGTATACCTCACTGAAAATAAATAAAAAAAACAAAATATACATATTTTAGTAAACAGAAAACATATAAAAAGAAAGATTCACTTTAGGCTATTATTGAGTATTATTATGACTAACCAAACCAATACTGTAATTTGTATATCCTGTATGTATGCTCTTATGCATTTAGCAATATACTTTATGTTATTATTATACCGGTACAATTTCTGTAGCTACATTTCTCGTGTTTGGTTGTAAAACCCGACCTCAGCAGCTTTTTGTCGCATACAGAATGGGGACATTTGATATCTACCATACCCTAATCTTCCAGACTAATCGCCCTGTGACCCAGTTATTGCCTGTGTTGTTTATTTCCAAGCTGATCATAAACACATGGCATTCAATGAGCTTGTACTGTCAGTGAGCACTGTTACTGATCATGTCCTTCCAGCAGAGGAAGAATGATCAACCTTTGCTACAGCTATCATCTTCGTACCTGCTTTCTACCATTTTCTCCATTTACCATGGCAGGTTAATAGACATAACATATATCATTTGTTTCTCAGCCACTTTCTCAGCCCTGTGACAGATGCATGGGAATTATTATTAGGGGGTTGTTTCTGTGGCCAACGTATTCTAATCCAGCTATCATTTTTAAATATGTACAGCAATGATAAAAATGTTTTCTTGACAATTATAACCTTTCCCAGTACCCCCATTGCAGAGGAGAGAGATTTACCTTTAGGGAACATTCCCTATTTACCGTGGTGGCAGAATATTAACGTAAATAGGGGAACAACAGCAAAGAGGCCAGATCTGGTCGTCAACCCGTGGCTCCGGAGCCGCAGGTTACCGGCTGGCATTAGGCCGGATCGGCCAGGGGGCATTAGGCTGGAATGAACTACCAGCTAGGCCGCATCTGGCCTAAAGGTCGGGGTTTGCCGACTCATGGTTTAAGGAGGCCAATGCTATGAACCATTGAGCTCTGTGGCGAACCAAGGACACTCTGGGGAAGTATTTCAGAAGGATTTCCTGTAAATGGAGTGGCAATCTGTTGACACAGACAACAGAGAAGGTAATTCTTTTGCATGTTTTATTAATATCAGATTCTGTTTCAAGGACACCAACAGCTATATAGGTTTAAATCACACGTGTGTTCTGTATTGCCCTTGGAGAGTGTTAAGGATCATATATTATAATGTATAAACCTTGTGTACTACTAATGTGAAAGAGAAAGCTAATTCCTGAAATTATGATAAATCACATATAAAACAAAAATTATTCTACAAAAAGTGAAATAAGACACATACAACTTCTGGACAGCTATAGAGGAAATGATTGTAGCGCAAATGTATGTTCAATAAAAAGGCTTTCATGTGCCAGCAGGACAATAAGTGCCTTTGCGTGGTAATAATGGGTTGTTAAACTATTCCCACACAACCCAAAAACATCATTCATAGTGAATGAAATAATTGCATGTCATATCAAAGCCAACATGTTAACATGCACTGACTCCACAAATCCTCTTCTTCTAAAGGCAGACTTAGTGTCAGATATTTTTTCATGTATGAATGCAGGTTGTTACATACTAATTAAGTTTATTGTTAGTTTAACATTTACATGAGTTTATTACCTCTTAAAGACACAACATTCACCTGACAATGTAATAAAGTTTTACTGTAGTCATCACCTTAATTGTATATCTTTTAGTGTAATCTTTTAGTTTATCTATAGCCCCATACATGTTACTTATATTACCAAGCACCCTGTGCATTATAGTGTGCAGTTAACCTTTCATTCACTGAAACCCCTGGACCGCAGGAACTTCTGTCCACCTGCCCATAACCTCCTCTTTACCTTCAGAGAGCCGTATCATCTGTAGTTACAGTATCACTAATGACTTTCAGAAGCAACACCTGGCTCCATCCAAATTCTTCTATATTCAGTCATATAAAACTAATGCTGCAGGAGAAGGAAAGCTTGCATTTTTTAAAGTATTCCTAAAAGTCAGTTGGATTGGGGAGGGCAGGTTTGTGAGTATGACAAGTACAGGTATGAATATGTATATAATATAGTAATGTATGTGTGTGTATAATGTAATGCAGATTTTGTGTATATCTATTAATACAGTGTAGGGCTATGTGTATATTTGTGTGCAATGGACAGATTTTTGTGTATGTTTGTATGTATAGTGCAGATTGTGTGTATGCATATCAATACAGTGTAGGACTGTGTATTGTTGAGTACAATGTGCAGATATCCTAGGAAGCCCTCATCTTTCCCACATCTTCACCGAAGTCTTGAAGCTCCACTGAGATCCTCTTAGGCGATTGGATAGCCACTGATTATATATGTAAGCAGAGGAGTTACATTGTCCCTTAAGGCTGGCTATGTATGTTGCACCACTGCACACAGAACTTATCTCTGCTCTATATGGACCATGCAGTCACCAGGGTCCAGGACTTTCATTTTTTGACAATGCTTGTCTCTTGGTGACATTGCTTTACCTCCTGGTGACTTTTTTTTTGTGGCTTTAGGAAAGCTTGCTTTAAGAAGTGTTATGTCACATTTTTTTTAATACGGTCTTTAATACAGTAAAATGACTGATAGGCTTTAACTTTTTTCCTATGAAATATTCATAGCAACTCTGGGCAAACAACCTGTATTCCATGATATTTGTACAGTTAAATGGTAAATTGCTTGCTGTGACCATCTGCTATCACCCATGTGCTCTATGAAACCAGATCACAGACTTTTTGCCAAAAACAAATACATTTTACAATATAGAAATGTACCAGTAAGGTTCTTTAACCTGTTTATTGCCAGTAATGTATTGTTTTTTTAAAAAAGTTTCCTATTTGTATATGTAGTAGAAGGAAATATCTGATGCCAAATTCAGGGGGTTTTCTTTAGGTTTCCTTGGAAAAGAAATTAAAGGGCTTGAATAAGGCTGTTAGTAATTGTGTTGCTGCAGAATTGTAAATGTGTTGCTGCAGCTCTTTTTTTTAATCCAGCTCTTTATTTTTAGCTCTTTATTTTAATCCAGGCCCAGAGTATCCTGAAAGGAATAGGTGGCCAGGCATTCCTCCCTTTTTCCAGGCCAGAAATTGAGAATGGCACTGGAGCACTGGGCCATTGACGATAAAAGGAACCTGGCTTTTATTTAGGGCGAGTTGCAGCCTGAGTACAGGTGGCTTAGGAGGACAGGCTATGTGCAGCCTGCATGCTGGTAGAACATAGGATGTCTCCTAAAAGTTGGAGAGATAAAGCCACCAGACTTTATTTTGTGTTTTGTTGTCATGCTGTGAATGAAACTGATCCCCTACAAGGGAAAACCCCGGGGGTATTGCCAACCATAAATCAGTATATAGTTTGGGGGGAAAACCCCCAAACTATATACTGATTTATGGTTGTCTAGGGCTCATGGTTGAGCTCAGTATAATTAAAGTTCTGGCACACAATGCAAATTGTTCACTAACATACTCTACCATAAAAAAAAGATCCTCAAAGCGTATGGGTTCACGTTTAATCGAATTTTAGTGCTGGCTCCTGGAAGAGAAGAAGATTTTTGGACCCATTATCTGTCTGTAGAATACCAGGAGACATCATGAGTCTATTTAGACCCCTGACTTATCATTAAAGAACACTGTCTGCATGGGTTTCCTCCAGGTACTCTGGTTTTCTCTCACATCCCAAAAACATTCAGTTAGGTGAATTGGCTTCCCTCTAAAATTGGCCTTAGACTGTATAAATGACATATGACCACAGTAGGGACATTAGATTGTGAGCCCCCTCCTAAGATCAAAAATATGACTAGATAGCCATCTAAAGGCACATGGAGAAATCCATACAATTATTCTGTTGAGGGATGTGTATGGAATCTATAAATGTTTTTTACCCAGTAGTCACCAAACTTTTCCTTTTATTGATACATTTCTTACATTTCATTCTTTTACAGAAAAGGTCAACCCATGCATTTTTTATAGGTTCCAATGAGAAAAATGTGTACATTTTGGATAAAAGTGGGGTGAGTCTTTGGTAAAACATTTATAAAG
>NC_092863.1:55407172-55408289 GCF_032062135.1 Pyxicephalus adspersus | reverse complement strand
TAAAGCACCATCTCTGCAAAGGATGGGTGGTGGGTGATACAGCATTGTGCTACATAATGACAAAGAGTACCACCCACACCTAGGAACATTCTAATGTACAAATGTAGTTCAAGTGACCAAGTGACCCTAACTCTTACATATCTTGAAGGTCCATGGCTAGAAATACAATAGCTCTACTGCTTCCAAGTGGCTTCCTGTATTTTCCAGATTGAATGGGCTGAATAGCAGTTTCTCCCACCTTATATAATGGTTCATCCCACGATTTTGTATGTTCTGTAGAGATGACAAAGCTAGCAAAGAAACCATAGAATTGAGCAAAGCAAGAATAAAGTTGTAAAGGGTACTCTTCTGTGCTCAAATCGATTTCTCTGATTTTGCACACTGCTCTACAAACTGTGAGCCTCTTTATTATTATTATACAGTATTTACATAGCGCCATCATATTACGCAGTGCTGTACAAACTCTTGCATTGCACATTAGAAGCTTCAGCAAATCAAAAAGTAGTATAATAATTTCCTGGCTAATGGACTTCAACCATCATCCAGCCCTTTCCTCCCCAGCCAAACCCATTTCATTCATTGGATTTCAGTTTATTTAATCCCGGAAACTCAGCATCCCATGTGGTGTTATCACATCTCCTTGTTTGATATGCATTACCCTGGTAGCCCATCAATAATCAGCCTGAATTGCATAGAAAAGCTAGGTACAACAATCTGATATTGAGTCTAAAATAAGGTATATAATGGAAACATAAAGGTTGTATTTAATAATTTCATTAATATGTCAAAGGGTAGAGAGGAGCAACCAAGAAAGGCAGATTAAACCTCGCTTTAGTAGTGGCTTTACTATGCAGGGCAAAGCTTACTGCTTCAATCTGTGATCTGACACTTTTAGGTGGTTTAAAATGAATAGTTAAATTTCACTTCTCTTTTTATAACTGATAATGCACTCTGCTGAACTCACATTCAATACCCAGAGTGTGAGAAAGCTGCATGGCAGTTGGTAGAGCTATAGGCAGTATCTTTATACTTCGGTCCTCCTACTTCTCAGCCCATTATCTCTAAATAATAAATCCAGGGTGCAAGGGATGACGGAATGTAAATTACAGATACATTT
>NC_092863.1:55327190-55401430 GCF_032062135.1 Pyxicephalus adspersus | reverse complement strand
GAAACAGATTCTGACTGGAATAGTTCTCACTTACTGCGTGAATCATGCTATTGGCTCACAATTAAATTGAGTGGGCGCATTTTTCTGTGCAAAGATGTCTCTAGAAAGCAGCACACAGTCACCCACAAGCGACAGCTGCCCTTCCCTCCTACCCACCCCTCTGCCAGCATGAAAAGGACAAGCCTGCATTCTGTTAACACCTGCCCTGCCAGAGGCTCTAGCTAAGCATTGACTGAAACGCTATAATTTTACGCAGCGCCTACGCCACAGAAATAAAGCTTTTTTTTATATGGTTTATTTTTGGCATAATAAACCAATTTAAAGCCAAAAAAGACTGCACAGCACACAATATATAAAACAGAAAAATCAGACATACCAACATCTATGTATAGCACTGGATTGTAGACAAAGGGTCCAGAAAAAGAAAAATGTTAAAAATAATCTGATATTTGCCAAAAAAAACAAGTTACACAAAATCAGTAAAGGTTTTATATTTAGGTGCTAAAAGATTTCTGTTCAAAGACAAAAGCTATGCATGAGGTTGTTAACTCCTTAACAAATACCAAACCCTTAACATTTTTTTTTATGGTAGCCTCACATTGCTGCTTTATATATTCAGGGAGTTGATTTTTTTTAAATACATAAAAGAGGACTGAGTGTTCAATATACAGATATACTACAAAGCTGCGTAAAAGTTCACCTTTCAGTCGGACATTGATCTCAAACAGAAGGTCAATGTAACCCTGGAGTGCTGAAGAACAAAAAGATGAATGTTCTAGTAGTAAAGTTATTTCAGTCCAAATAACAATCTCTGGCACTATGTGAAAACTGCAGTAAAAAAAAACCATGACAAAACCTAGATCACATGTGTCTGGAAAGATGTCCCAGTGTGCAAAACTAGAGCATACACAAGTTAAAAGATTTAAAACTAATATTACTTACGAGATTTAAAACTGTTACTGATGAAAAAAACTCATAAAGTGTGGACCTATTTCTAACAGGAATCTGTGTCTCAACTTATTGTTTCTTATTTGCTATAACTGTATTGTTTCTTATTCGCTATAAATGATATGAAAATAGAATATATACATTAAATATTATATTAATATAATAATTTATATCATATATAATAATATAGATTATTATTAGAATTAAAAGAACAAATAGCTAGAATATGTAAAAGTCTCTGTATTTAGGATTATAGTGAGGGAAGATGACACTTCTGCTTCATCCAGTGTCTTTTGTTGATATTTATTTTATTATGTTTTTTTAATTTAGTAAAAATTAGTAAAATATAACCTAAAACGGATTTGAAATTTATTTCACCAAAAATTCTGCAATTCTGCTCTTCTGTGACAAAGTTTTATCAAAAATCATTTGCAGGTTGCACAGTTTGCAGCGGCCTACTTAACATTCTATCATGGCTTAACGAAAGTGATAAACTATGTGCAATCACTAACCGATACCCGCAGTTTATTTTTCTGAACACCTCTTTTAAAGTATAAAATGTAATTGTATTTTGCTTTAATTTCTTAAAACTAAATGAATGGTTGTGCTGTGAATCTCTTACAGTCTCTGTCAGCTATTTAGAATGGTGGACCTCATGACAGTGTCAGTATGGCCACTTACACCAGGGATGCATGTGGCAGGATAGAATATAATTGGAGACTGTTGTCATCCCATACTAGAAAATGCCTGAACAATAATTTTAAAGAAGGCATCACCAAGAATAATATTGATGAAAGTTGTAGATTTTTTTAAAGATTTAAATCAAAGTTTATATGAAATTTTAGTGACTGGGTTTAAAATGACTTTAAAGTAGACCTATCACAAAAATTTTTACAACCTTTTATAAAAAGTAAAAAGTCATTTATGTATTTTTTATTTTTTTTTAAAAAGAAAAACTTTTGTGTTTACTGCCACGGCTTGGATTGGGAGCACAGAGCCTCCTGGGATACCTACATCACGCATACCTATCTCAGGCATTACGCAGTAGTGGCTTTTTCCTGTAATGGGAAAAACATGCCGAACTCATAAATGCGCAGTGCGAGATTGGGAGACGTAACTAGATGAAGAAAGAAGACAGAAGAAAATGGTGTCCTGTGATTCCTCCATATCAGGACAAAGTAGGACCCAAACAAGGACAGTGCCAGAGGAATCGGGGGCTCTGCGGAAGTAAATGTGAGTATGATTTTTTTTCTTTTGGTTTTGTTCCGGGTTAAGATTAAGGTGAAATAGGCAGTGATAAAAATTATGCAGATTTACCAAACAAATTTTGCAAACAAGTATTTTCTTAGTAGTATTTCATGCATGGCAGTAACCACTAATCTGTGTAGTGCCATGGCCCTGTGGTCTAACACCATGACTTGCACCTTATGAGTTAAATGCTGCAGAAATAATAAATAGGACAGCTACATATTTTTAACCACACCCAATCTAAGCATACTTTTTTAGTTCATTACAAAAATATTGGAATAATGAAACACTATGTATGCCCACAAATGCCAAGGCTGTTTGGGGGTGCCTAATATTCTCAAATATTATCAAGCAGTCCAAATAACCTCATTGATATCCTTATTTGCAGGCCATAAAGCCCCATTAGGGGTATCTCTGGAGGCTTCTTTGGTGTCTCCAATAGCAGTGTGCTCACTTCCTTGGCTTCCTTCTAAATTACGCCCTCCCTCTATGGGTGTTCATTTGCAGCAGATTTTTAAGGTATGGGATGGCATTAGGTATTCTGCAGGTCTCATGTCTCCGCATCTATCCCCTTTTTAGACCAGGATTGGACTCACCTGAGGGTTTTACCTGGTGGCAAACTCATAACTATGGGACAGTTTATTCCCTTTTGGGTAGATTATCTATTATTAGCTGGAAGGAGATACGCTTGATTCACCAAGCGCCAATTAGCGAACTGTTTGGCTATCTGAAGCTAACACATTGGCTCAACTCTTTGACCTGGGGTGCGGATCTCTGAATTAGGTTGACCTTTTTCAAGCATATTTGTCTAAGAACCCCCCTATCCCAGAAACTGATATCTATAGTATACTCCAAGCTGTCAGCAATTGTTGGAGCCTCAAAACATACATATAAATCACAATGGGAAAGGAATGGAATGGAATGGACTCGCATATTTGGTGGACATGTCCCTCGGTTATTAGATTCTGGGGTAGAGTGTTCCATATGCTGAGTGCTGTTTTCTCCAAGTCAGTGCTAAGGGACCCTTGGGTGGCGCTCCTGCAGTTTAAACCGCCTGGTTTTACTAAGGTTCAATGTAAGTTTTGTTTACATAGATTGATTGCAGCAAAGCAACCCGTTGCAAAACATTGAAAAACTCAGGCTATCCCCTTTTCTGAAGTCTCAAAACGGGTGGACAATACATTTCCTAATGAAAAACTCCCCAGTATTTTAAATGACTCACACACCAAATTTGCTGCGATATGGGAACCCTGGCAAGAGTAGTCTTTACTAAATTTTGGACTGTTATAACTGATTTCTGCAACTTAATTGTCTGTAAGTTTGTTCATAGTGAGCCTTTTCTAGCTGTATTGTTTTGTGAATTGGACCGCGGGGTATGTAGACTTATCCTTCCTCCCCCTTCCCCCTTTTGTTCCCCAGTTCCCTTCCTTTTTGGATTAGGGTGGGATTGGCTTGGTTCTGTTAGGGGCATATGACATATTTTTTTCCATTTTTTATGAGCTTCCATTTTTTGTATTTGTATCTGAAGCTAAGATTTAGACAATGTATGCTGTATTGCCTTGTTTTTGTTAATAAAAATTGTTTAAAATGTAATAAAAATTTATTGAAACCAAAAATATTGAAATAATTTAATTTATTGAGCAATAAACCACAACTTGGTACAGTGAACTTCGGCTTTATTCGTGAGAGAGATGGTTTCTGTACAGTGCCGCAGAGATCTTATTAAATTAATGATCTACAAGAAGTGAATATATGCCAACTGTTGTCTTTATTGGGATGAAGGCTTTTATTTTCGTAACAGAAAATCACAGAACAGAATGGTTCTTCACATCCTCACTACAAGGTTTATAAAGCTCCAGAACCCAGAACATCCCAATCCATGTGATCATAGACTGGTAAGATTGTTTGCCAAAACAAAAGAATGCTGAATAACAACTTCTACCATTCAAAGCTGCATTCCAAAGCTCTTCTGTCAGGCACCTTATACAGCATGGGTGCCAGAATCCTGCCAGCTCCTTTCTCCTCATTACACAAACAGGAACGGGAAACTAAATGGAGTTGTACTCTATTAACTGCGCTGGTATGTTAATTGGGGATCAGACATTCAACTCAATGCTACCTCCTGACACATTTTGTTCCATCAAACGTTTAGCGTATATGAAGCCAAAATGTGTTTGTTTATTATAGGATAGAGTTGGGAATGATCAGGCAATTTTTATAAAAATTTTTTCAATGTAAATTGTATTCTTGCAGTGGACATATACTATACAGTAACTATGGGATGGCCAAGGGGACCTGAGATATCCTCAAGGTATGGTGCATATCTAATACACCTACATAATATCTGATTACACACATTGGTTACTATTGACATGGGTGAGATTTATTTCATGTGCAAATTTGATATTTTTTATTCACTATTATACCTGAATTTACTCATACACTGGTTGAATGTGGGAATGTGAACTTTCTTTGAATTGTTAATTTTAAATTTATTATATTAATTATATTTATTTAAATATTTTATTAATATATTAATTTAAATATTAAATGCTTTTGTATTTATGTGATTTCTTGTGCACAGAATTGTTTTGTTACAGATGTGATGGGAAAGCATATTATTTTTTAAAGCAGCATATTATTTTTTAAAGCAGGCTTCTGTACAGCATTGCTTGCTTCTGTAAGCACATTCATGTCTGACCTTCATGGAGAACTGCTTTGTTAAATTATTACCATTGTATGTCATTGTTTTACACTTATTATTACTATTATTATTGAACTCCTAAATTACTTAGTCAGTGATAAAAACAATGTCAGGGAACAGCATGCGGGAGCACCCATTGTTGGATCATTTTTCTATTGTCTTTATTGAACATGGCCGCTCACATACAGTACAAATGCTTTTGAAACTGCTACAGACAAACCATTGTTGTGTAATATTCTTATCATCAAGAACATCATGAACCCTAATAAATATAGTTTAATTGTTGTTGAACAAGTGTGTTTATTGCAGCATTAAAGCTTAACACTAGTTAGCATCTTAAACTAGCATCAAACCTCCCTCCTGTTCCTTGATACTTTTTTAATCACCTTGACCCTGCATTGTGTAATTTCTTTTCTTATTCTCTGAAATCTATTCTTTTGAGCCAAGAGATAGAGCTTAAAGCTTCTGCCAGTCCCAATGACCAAATCAGAGGCAGGAGTTGTGTAACTGGGATGGATTTCTCTACTGCTCTCATAGCTCAGAGCCCTACATCTGTCAGCTGCTTCAGCGATACGGATTATGGGAAGAAGAAAGTAGTCACCTTCCTTATCCCTGGTGTCATATGAGTATCATACTCTGCAGGTATCCTGTACAAGCAGGCAATTAATTCTATCTTTGACATTGCCTAACAGCAATATAAATCATAAATCTCATATATTTTCTATTGTGTCTCTGCTGTGCAGGCACATAGTTTTACCATCTGTGTTAACTTTTTTACAACCAATGTTCCCTCCCTTTTGCACACTGTATCCGTACATTACTGGAGGACTGCATTTACATACAGACAACTTAAGGTAATGTACACACAGCTGAGACTTGAGGACTGATGGTAAAAAAACATGCAGCTGAAAGGGAAGGGCCAGGATAAAACATATTGGGAGGAAGGGGCTGGATGATCCTTAATAAATCTTCAGCAGAAGAGAAGACTATCCACAAGCGTCTTGTGGAAAAGCTGGAGCTCAGCTTCACATTATTTAGAATAAACGTTTTGTGATACCATACTCTGCTAATCAATAACATTCACTTTGGTGTCTAAAAACAAAGTCATTACATTACCTAGCCTATTTGAGCTGTGGGCACAGTTAGCGATTTTACACAACTTTATTATAGGAATATATATCTATATTATTTACATATTTGTTTTCCACTATTGCACGCCTGTTTGGGTTTGGAGCGCCTAACAATCTGTCCAATGCGCTAGCCCAGTCCCTGACAAATTCCTAATATTAGCCGATTTATAAGATTGAACTTGATAATGCAAAGGGTTCCATTAAGGGGTATAGAGTGGATACTGATTCATGAGAAGTTGGTTTCTTAGTTAAAAAATTAACAAAACACTTTATTCTCAAATACCAAATTCTGGACATTCTGTCACAGATGGTTCTCTTATCATCCAAGGGAAATCCCGGTTGCCACAAAACAGAAAAAAAGTGATTCTTTAATTGAAATCAACTCCGGACTTTGTGCCAGACATGTCAGCATTCATATAAAAGGGGATTATCAAAAACCTCAGGAGGCAATAATTCTTTATTAGTGTAACATATACATGAGCGTTACATTAGGTATCACTTGTGGATCTATTACTGGGTTACTATAGCAAAAGGAGCCATGTATCCAATCCTTGATAAATTTAGTGATCACTGCCCAGCTGTACAGTTACACATCAGGGAAGTTATTACACATACTTAGCCTGGACTGTTTACCCACCCATATAAAGGATCTGAAAATTCGGTATAGATCTTGCAATTCTCTTCAACAGTAGGGGTAGAATCTGTATAGTCCAAAAAAATTAAGGAAATGTAATTTAAAGGGGTTCTGAGGAATCTCAACACCCAGATTTTGTAGGTTGTCCTTACATCATATAAATGGGTATTGGTGGCTCCAATTAGGTATACCATTTTGTCAAATAAAGCGCCTTCGATTTATCCCAAGTAATCGAGTAACCAGAGACTGATCCATTCTCTAATAAAAGATGTAGAATCGCCGCTAAGCTCCACTTTGGCTTAGAAATTTACAGCAGCAAGCCATCCGCAAATGCGGCATGATTCTATAAATTCTCTATATAAGATATACAAGTTGTCTATAAATATATTGAATAAATGAGACAAACGTATGCCCAAATACTCTCTGAGCTAAAATAGCATTTAAAAAATGCCGTTCTATCCTGTTGAATGCCTTCTCTGCACCCAAATCTAGTAGCACCGCGTTAGGGGATCCAGGTCTCATTGCCATTACAGTGTCAGCCATTACAGTACAAACTCCTACCATTGAATGTCTCCCGCGTATGAGACCTGATTGGTGAGTAGATATGAAGAGGGTAGGAATATTTGTATTCGATCCGCCATCAATTCTGTAATTACAGTTGAGAAGCCTTTATCTATGGGCCTATAGGATGTAACCAAAGTGGGGTCCTTGCCCTCCTTTGGTATTAAATCAGTGTGCGCCACATTATAAGCCAGGAATGGGACATTATCCATCAGAATAGCATTGTTCACCTCTGTTAGGAACGGAACATTTCGTCATAAAGTAGTTTTCAGATTTTTTTTTTACACTCATCCAACGGATGTTTTTTTATATTGTATACAATTTTCTATTCTTAAATTGCTATTAAACTTCTATTCACATTAGTCAACATTTAACACTATTATGTTTAGGATTGCATGTTTGTTTTTTGGTGAGGTGTTGTGGAATTCTAATTCTCATTGTTTGGACGAAAGGCCCCCACTGCATCTACTAAATGTTTTTTTTTATCAGTAATGAAGAATAGGCTAAATTTTAGGCAATATAGCTGACTCTTTGATGAGATGCTAGCATGGGCTTAGAAAACCACAGCACAGGACAATTGCAAAGAAATGAAGAATGCAAAGGGACACACTTATGTCATGCAATGACAAGAATCATGCAGATTTATTAGACAAAATTGTTAGTTAAACTATAAATGCTTTTATATCACTAATTTTCCTTTAAACATAAAGTAACAAGTGCAATAACACAGACATTGCTTAAAAATGTTTAGACTAGAGTTATACTTTTAGTGGCTTAATTTTGTATTTCGCATGTAGGTCTATACAGAAGAAAAAAAGAACGGAGGAGAACCAGGGCAATTCTCTCACATAAGGACAGTTGGGGCTATATGATAAAGCTGATGAGTAACCCAGCATCAGATTCTAAGTCATGTAATGTAATCCAGGTAGGGAAGTGCTTGCCACAAATAATTATATCATGGAACATGTTTTTACATTTTAAACTGCATCCAAAGAAATTTGTTTTTAGCAAGTTCGTTACAATATGGAAAATACTGAGCACACAACGTTTTATTAGTATTTTGATTTAAACATATTAATGTTTTCAAGTAAGGAGATACCTAGGTATGCGATTTCATGCTTTTTCTAGCACCTATGCAAGAAAGATGTCGCCATACGGGTAAAGTAATGTGAAATGCAAGAGCAGATGAAATCTCGGATCTCTTACAATGGACTGGAGTGTTTACTCCTAAGATTTCTCCTGCCCTGCATTCCAAAGGATTTAACACAGAAGAGTGACGATATCCTCACAATGGTGCTGCTGGCAGAAGATGGAGGTAAGAAATATGTTGCAACTTTCTCCTTTACAAGGACATTTTATACCTACATATAGTAGGTCAATTGGGGAAAGGAGAGGGCCAGCTTAGTGAACCATATGTTTGAGTCATAGGTCCACTTTAACAAGCACTCTAGAGTGAAGTCCACCTAATTTGTACTCACCTTCATACTCAATTCATTATCAGAAGCTGCACAGCCATACTTCATAAAACATACTCGCTGGCTCAATCTTGGGTGCTGAGAGCACACACATTATTATGGGGAACTTTAATTATGGTGGCCTTCAGCGGAGTACAGCTCTCCCCTCAGGAATGACTGGGGCCACAACAGGATGAAGACGCCCTAGCCAACACATTTTGTAAAGCAAATCTGTATGGTGTCTTATTGGCTTTCCCCCAAAATTGACCTTAGACTGTATTAAAGACATATGACTATGGTTGGGACATTAGATTGTGGGCTCCTTTGAGGGACAGTTAGTGACATGACTATGGACTTTGTACATTGCTGCATAATATGTCGGTGTTATATAAATACTGTGTAATAATAATATTATTTCACAGCTCATTTGATCGAGGACACAGATAAGTAGAACATGTACAGTTATTCTTTCAATGTCATGAGACAATTATGGAAGTTACTATTGCGATCTTCTTTGTTATAAAAATAATAATTGCTTGGTTGCCATGAAGATGATATCGCTAAAGTGCTTTAAAATCCACTAATGCTAACACTTTTCCTCTTGCAGATCTTACATAGCAATATATTGGATAGTGGAGGATTAACCCACATCCCAGCAATAGCTGACACAATTAGGTTATATGTAAAAAGAAACATCTCGCTACCAGGATCATGCACAGCAAAAGAGATTTTTTTTTTTTTATTTTTTTTTTACATTTTTTTGAAAACGGTTTCTTCTACCAAACCTGGGTGATATTCTGGTTTATGTACTCATAGACAGCTGATTGATTGCCTCAGATTTATTTTTTTGCCTAAATAAAATGTAGAGAATTAGGTAAGAGCCAAAGACCAAAAATCTGTTCCCCAACCCCCTCCACCAGGATTGGAAATGAAAGCTAGAAGCTAGATGCTTGTGCTATGGAATATAATAACTTGTGTAACCACACTGTCCCCTTGTGGTAATTATTTTATGCATTTAAAGAATTGGGCAGTAGTATAAGTATTTGTTACATTCTATATAATATTGTGTACAGGTAGTCCCCAGGTTAAGGACATTCAACATACAGACGACTCTTAGATACAAATGGAGCGTCCCTGCTCTCTCGTGTGTAGGACAAAGGCTTGGAGGGAGGCAGTTTGCATGACTTAAGGTGCGTACACACTTCCAATTTTTATCGTTCCAATCGAACGACGAACGATCGATTGGGCAAAAAATCGTTCATAAAAAAGTAACCAACGACGCCGACGAACGAGGAAACTCGTTGGAAACGAACGACCGGACCGGCGGATCGGATTGGACGACGATCGTTGAACATCGTTCGTGTGTACGGTCGTTCGTTGATCGTCCATGTTCAGAGCATGCGTGATGAACGAACGTCCGTTCACTTTCCTGTCGTGCACATAGTTCCTCTATCGCTTAAACGATCGTATCTATTGTGTGTACAATATCTACGAACGATCGTGTCGTTATCTCTATGTGCAGGATCGGTGCTATACGATCGTTCGTATATATATCGTGCAGGAACGTTCGTCGTTCGTTTTCCAACGATAATAATTGGAAGTGTGTACGTAGCTTTACAGAAGAAATCTTTTGCTAAACACTGAGCTCTTCTAACTCTTTAATGACCAAGACAAACTATGCAGTTGTTTCTTGTTGCATATCAAAGCACAGCTTGCATCAGGAGTTAATGAATGTCTAGGCTGCATAAAGATTTTTTTTTTGCTTTGTATGTGATTAGATCACAGTGAGAATTTTTTACAGTAAATGATACCAAACATGCCTAATAAACATCTTTATTGCTTCAGTTTATGGAATTTGAAAAAGATAAACATAATGGGATTACTGCCCACGAATCTGATTGACCATTCATTTCTTTAAAGAGTACATAAACATTTTTTGTAAAGCAAAAAGGCCTGTCACTAAAATTTTTATGTGTCTGTTTGAAATGCTTACACCTGGAGAAAAGGGTGAAAATAAAGGAAATTCCACTTTTGGACTGTAATCCCTGGAAGTGAATGATTTCTCATCACCACTTCCAATGACATCTTTGTTGGATTTCCATGGTACTGTATGTAGGAAAGGAGATTATGGCTGGTGAGAGATGCTGTCAAGGTCTGCACATAACATTCTAAAATTGCCACAGGACCCCACCACTGTATTTTATGCAAGGAATTGGCTGGCTTTTATTGCAAGGTATGCAAACATAAAATTGCCCTAATGTCAGTCTGATGGTGTGGGATTTCCTAGGCAGAAACCATCTGAATGCAGACCTCCCAAATTAAACCCACATGTGGTGCTGAGACTCAATAGCCTCAAGAAATAAAAAGTCAAATCACTGTTGGGCAGAACGGTGTCTCAGAAGTTAGCACTCTGGTCTTTGCAGTGCTGGGTCCCAGGTTTGAATCTTGGCCAGGAAGCTATCCGCATGGAGTTTGCAGGTTCTCCCTGTGTCTGCGTGTGTTTCCTCAAGGTACTCCGGTTTCCTCCCACATCCCAAAAACATGCAGTTAAGTTAATTGGCTTCCCCCTCTAATGACCTCAGACTGTAATAAAGACATTTGACTATGGTAGGCTCACAGTGAAAATTAAAGCAGGCACGGCACAGTACAGTAGACCAAAGCCTGTACAACTGTGCTGGAATTCAGCCTCACAGTAACGTGCACATGAAGGGGGCAGTTTATAGACATATGTTCAGGGAGAAGAAAATAAATAAGTTCCCCAGTCCTGAAGCAGACTCTGAGAGAAGTAACATTCCTCATGAAAACTTTACCTTGCAGTTCACCTGCTGCTGAAAGTAGAAGGGATTGGACAACATGCAACAAACCTGGAATGTATCTGGCCCTGGATTAAAAACATTTGCATTCTAATGGTAAATAAATAAAAAAATACTTTCCAGTTTTGCTGGATCACACAGGTTCTCCCCATGATAGTCATCCTCTCCTTTTTTTGAAGGCTTTAATAAACCAGGGCCATCTTGTGAAAATGTGCATGCACAACACAAAGAAAGGCCGAAGTCTGAATAAGCCCTACATTTAAAATCCTGAAATGCTTAATTACAAAACAGAAGGAACAAAATAAGAGGACTCAAACATGACATGGCTTTTATTGTAGCATAAGTGCTTAAGGTTCACAGGGCTGTGATTTGTATTACATTTTTTTCTTTATTAACATTTCTACTACTTTAACGAGATGACAACCTATGTTCACTCTTTGCTTTTTCCATCCACGCTATGTAAAGATATTAGTAGGAAGGAAGATCTTTACTACAAAAATAGAAAAGTAGCTTTAGGTAAGCAATATGATAGTAAATATTAGAAATTATACTTGTGTACTGAAAGAAACAACTGACATAACTGCCAACTTCACATTTTTTCATGAAAGCTAAACATATAAACTGCATTTGGATGTCACAGTTTTCAGGATTCTTAGGAATTCTTCTGTGGGATCTTAATGGTTACCTGTAGGATGGTAAGAAAAAGGTGTTATAATAAAAGCTACATAATAGGGCTCATTTACTAAAAGCGGTTCCCTTAGCAAAGTGAACTATCACCCTGCATTTTCATTTAACCTAAACCTTAAACCGCCAAAAAGAATTTTTACTTAAATGGATGGTTGAAGTCAGCAGAGTGTCCTCATTTACTAAGATTAATAAATGGAATAATTCAACTTCTAGCAGGGTAATGTAGATCAGTGATTTTCAACCACTGTGCCGCAGCACACTAGTGTGCCGTGAGAGATCTTCAAGTGTAGTGTGGGAAATTATCCAATTATCAGTATCTGTGCTGTAGTGACTGGCAGAGTAATGTAATACTATTCCTTGTCAGTGGGTGGCAGTAGGTAGCCTAATTGCCTTGTTTATTCCTAGAGACAAGAGAATTAGCTACAGGGTGTCATTTTTTTAAATTTTTGATTTTTGGTGTGCCGCAGAAATTTTTTAATAAAAAAAATGTGCCGAACTAGCTACAAAGTGTCATTTTGAAACATTTTTTATTTGTGGTGTGCAGCAGGATTTTTTCAATAAAAAAAAAATGTGCTGTGGCTCAAAAAAAGTTTGAAAAACACTGATGTAGATGATATGAAGTCATGTAACATTCAGTGATGCGATTGCATATAATGTATACCGCCATCTGCTGGTTATAAGCCATGCATACCAAATAAATTGATCTCTTTAATAAATGTTACTGTATAAGTTGCTATACAGATATACGTATCCCCATTGATTGAAAAGTAAAAAAAAAAAAGAAGAGGAAATATCTGCAGGGCACTTACATTTTTTACTTCTGTGTAAGCTTCCAATCCATATTCTCCCAGCTCTCTACCGACTCCAGAAGCTTTGTACCCACCAAAGGGTGCTTGGGCTCCGAAGACATCATAGCAGTTGACCCTAAAAACATACATATGACTAAATCAGAACAATATGTCAGTGTAGCAGGAAAGGAAAATATAATAAAAAGGAAAGAGTTCTACTAGCAAAACAGATTTTAAAAACAAATCGACCACTAAGTAAATCAAGGCATACATAAAACTGTGAGAGCTCAAACGCTGCACTAAATGGTGAAAATTTGATCAATGAAAGAGGAGACACGTGAGTTTTGGCTTGTGTGTGAAGTAAGCCACCTTTACAAAATTAAACCTGAAAACACCGGCTTTATGCCAACTGCACCACTTTTATGCACAGAGCCTTTTCCTCTACAGAACCTTTAAAACTGTCTTGAAAAGCCATGACTGATGCCTGTATGTTCATGGTACAAGCACTGCTCTCTGCAGTACAGAACCACATGGAATGTCACATGGAGCTCAGCGCGACCTGGTGCTCTTTAATGTGTGTGTCAATTTTAGCAAAGTAAAGAAAAGGGTAGCATGTGCCCAGCTAAAAGATTAAAGTCATTGCAAAGCAAATGTTTTCTAGGCTTCAATAATGAATTTTAGCCCGCTAAGCCTTTTTCAAACATTTGGTATATTACTTTTTAGCGTTGTATTATATCAACCTATTTTAAAGTGTTTGTTATTTAATGCATAAAACCTGGGGCTTCTTTTATCCCATTACACATTTCTTTTGTTTAATAAGGTAACAGCAATAATGTACAGTAAATACTTGACCCGGACAGTCTGCATAAGGAACATCTTCCTGTGTTTCTGATCAATCTACTGTGGATAGTTTGCATCCCTGCTCTTTGCTTTTGGAAGTCCATAATCAGACTGTTGCTAGAACACACTCATTCCACAGTTCCAAAAAAGTGGAGGTGCTGCAGGTAGCAAATACAGCCATTTTCATGAACCGTAAAATTTATGTTGGGAACAAATAGGTCTCAAACATCTTCTGCCAAATAACTATAATAATAGATTTCCCAATGTGAAAGCATCTACGATCGGTTATCACCCAAATTTGTAGCAAAAGTCACTGAAGAAATCATTAGAAAACCATACCACACTGTTCCAGCCCGCAAAGCCTGAGATACATAGTTTGCTTTGTCAATGTCCTTCGTGAACACTGCTGCAGCCAGACCATACTCTGAACCGTTGGCCCGCTCAATAACATCTTCAATTGTCTTGAATTTTAGAATCTGCATCACTGGTCCAAAAATCTAATAAAACAAAAAGAAAAGTTTTTCCAGAGAAAATAAGCCAAAAATTTTCTAGGAAACTTTTCTTTCCTTCTTTTTGCCAGTTTTACTGGCAAACCGATGATAAAACCGGTAATAACCTAATGGCTAAGTTGACATACTTTAGAGTCCCAACCACATTGCCCTTCAGTACCTCTTCTCTGGCAATGGTCATGTTGTCTGTCACATCTCCAAACACTGTGGGTTGTATGAAGTATCCACGATCAGAAGCAGGATTCCCACCACACAACAACTTGGCACCTTCTTGTTTTCCAGATTTTATGTAACCCAAAATCTTCTTAAATTGCTCCTCATCCACCTGAAAAAAAAAAAAAAAGTAAAAATATATACGCAGCAAAAACCAAAATGGTATGTGCGAAAAAGATTGTGTTTGGGTCTCTGTAAAAAGTATATGTTAAAACACAAACAAAAAAGTACAATAAACTGGTTACACAAGTGTGTCTACCCTTAAAAGAATACGTTCTTGAAGCACCTTTTCATTTAACTACAGCAATAAGTCTTCTGTGGTAGGAGTCCATCAGCAAGGCACATCTTGACTTGGCAATATTCGCCTACATTTCCATTCAAAAGCACCCCATAAAAAATTAAGAAAACTGTTCATGCAACACAGACAGATGTTATGCATGATCAAGTAATGTGTTGGGACTTACCTGAGGTCCTTGTTCAGTTTTGAAGTCAAAGGGGTTCCCAACAATCCTGTTTTTGGCCCTGTGAACACTTCTTTCAACAAATGCATTGTAAATATCTTCCTGGACAAAGGTACGAGAGCCTGCACAGCAACACTGTCCTTGATTGAAGAATAGGGCAAAGTGAGCCTGCTCCACGGCCCAATCCACTGTACATAAGATAATAAATAGAATGTGAATGAGCTGTTGCTTTTCACGTGAAACAATAAAAAGACAACTCATGTACATGCAAATATTTAGCCTACCCATGGTATTGCCAAATTTATTTTTAATTAAAATTACATTGCTTGTGTATATACTCTATAGTCTAGGTGGTTAATATGTTCTAATTATTAATCCTTTGTTTAAAAAATTGTTATGATTGGGACTTATCTTGTTATAGTTCCTATTTACCAGGATTCTGTTCTACAGATTTTATAGCACAGGTTAAAGCAATTAGTGGTGGGCATACTACATTGCTAGAGGCGTTTTCCAGCATGGTGGAGGTGTTATAGACACTAATTATTATGGGCCCATTCATTAAATATACCCCACTGAAAAAAATGTCATGTAATGAAAAAAAGGTGAAGTGCTTTTTTAACTCTTAAGATATAAATTTGATATTATATAACAGGTATGCTACAAATATGGTTCCTAGATCTTTACCAAAAGCAAAGAGAGAACAATAAGCACCACGACTATTTGTGTACAAGTTCAAAAGATAAAATGATGCCAATAAAAACAGCCAACATGTATGTATCTCCAAAATGCATTGGTTGTGCTGTAGAAATTTTATAAGTTTTCTTAAAAATTGGCACAGTGCTGATCTTTCTCTTTGCTTTAATGATTGTGTCGCCCATGGAGTGATGTTGCTCTTACAGTTTTCCACACATAGTAAGTACTAACCCTCTTATTTTCAGGGCATAAGCATGATTCTGTATATTGGAAGGGAATGCATACCTTGGCAAATAAAATTATTAACAAGGTTTAGTTTTCTTCGATAGTAACCCTTGATAGACGTGTCCCCACTCTCATAACAATATCACACAAAACACTAATCAGCACCAGTCCTACTTCCCAAGAACAAAGTTTTCCATATTTTTCATTTGTTTATGAAGCCAATGAAGTAGGCTAACAAAATAATTAGGGGACAAATTCACTAGAAAAGAGAGAACGTAACGTGCTTTGAAAAAGTGACCTTTATGGTAAATAGACCTTGACGGATTCCAAAGTATTATCATTAATTTTTCTTCTATAATGCCAGATACACCCCTGAATGAAGTTCCACCTAAACTTTACAATCATAGAAATGTATTATTCACTTACAGTCAGCATCAGAAAAGATGATGTTGGGGCTCTTTCCACCAAGTTCAAGGGTGACTTTCTTCAAGTTACTCTTTCCAGCTGCTTGCTGAATCAGACGACCCACCTATGACAAAGACATAGCCAATGTACACCTCTTAGACTTTGTTATAAGGAACAGATTCACAAAAAAAAAATAAAAAATAAAAAAAAAGGGAATATGTAACCCCCACCCCTCCAAACACAGCGTGAATTGGAGATTTGAACTGCAAACAAAACACAAAAAAATACTTGGTGACAACCAGTATCCAAATGAAAGCATTTTCACTTTCAAAGAAGCAGTTAAATAGTATCAATTGTAGAAAGTTATGCTGTATGTGTATTTTATTTAAGAAAATTTCAATA
Organism: Pyxicephalus adspersus; assembly: GCF_032062135.1. Taxonomy (NCBI): domain Eukaryota; kingdom Metazoa; phylum Chordata; class Amphibia; order Anura; family Pyxicephalidae; genus Pyxicephalus; species Pyxicephalus adspersus. The sequence goes on along the minus strand of NC_092863.1, from coordinate 55,384,715 downwards.
AAAGAAAATTAAGGGATGATTTTGAAAAAAGTTTAATGCTAGAGCACAAGTTGTCTACTTTGTATTGTTCAGTCTTTAATACCTTGTTTACCTGTACACAGACACACATGGAAATTTACATTCTACAGGTTACCAACAAAATCCACTAAAAGGATTGGAGGTGATTTAGATTGCATTAATTTACCAAGTATGGTTCAAATCAGACCTGACTCCATGTCATCTAATCACTTACTTACTAGCTGCATATAAATACTTAACTACTAAACTAAAAATCTTTCAGTTATAGAGTGGCCTATTTAAAAGCCATGCATCTGGAAGAATACTTGCTCAGCTTCTTCATGGAGAACAATGGCAACTCCTTTTTAAAAAAGAAGGGACATTAGAAGGTTATGAACAATTATAATAGACACTCACTGCCATGCTATAAGACATTAACAATAAAAGGGAAGGGGGACAAGATACACAGACATACTTTGTGTTATGCAACCCTATAGGAGACATGTAGAAGCAAGAGTCATACCAGTGCCCACCTAATGCCTGAAAAAAAGGAGTTGGCAGCAAAGTTGGCAGCCTTGGTGGGTTGCAGTGGTGACAGGAACCCTGGACCTGTCATCACTACAGAGAACAAAAAAAAAACAAAAACAAAAAAAAAACATTGCAGCCATTGCTTCAGAAAGAAAAGATATATCCAGGCATCAGCCTTTTTTTGGTCTGCAATACCAGGAAATCCAAGTTATTCAATAACCATTATAAAAAGTACAGGATTAGTGACATTACCTCTGTAGAGCCAGTGAAGGCAACTTTATCAATATCCATGTGAGAAGAGATGGCAGCACCTGCTGTGGGTCCCATTCCTGTAATGATGTTAACAACCCCAGGTGGAAAACCAGCCTGAAAGAAGAGATATTCTGTCATTTTCATTTATGATGGAGTAATTTTACAATCTTAGAATAAAAGCACTATTTGGTAGTTGTCTAATGCACAAGTTTTTAATACACAGGGCAGTGTGATATGTTTGCATTTTATAAAAAAAAAGCATATTATTAGATTTAGTTAGATGGGGGAAAAGGGATAATTGGAAGTTTGCTGGAGATACAATCTTTTCTTTAATATTTGTTGGGGACTGATAATACATTAGAGCACATGTGAAGGCATCAGTATGAGAATTCTCAGGGATCTCTGAAACATAATTGACTTTCCCAGCACTTGACCACCTTCAAGCAAGTTTTTGTTTCCCATAGAATACAAAACATGCTCAAAGGGAACATAATGCGGTCAACACTGGCAAATACTACCTCGTATTCTACTTCACAAAGTACAGAGCATACACGGTGAAGACACACTAAAACAGAAAATAGAAAAGCATACCTCTTGCACTAAACTGGCAACATGAAGAGCAGTGAGAGGAGTCTGTTCAGCCACCTTCATGACGATCACATTTCCAGTTGCCAGGGCAGGACCAAACTTCCATGCAAGCATCAGCAAAGGAAAGTTCCACTGTAACAAGACAGAATATGAATTGAATTCTCTGAATTAGAAGATTAATAAAGTACTGGTACTTGTGCATGTGAATAACTGAAATATGCTGTAAAAATTTTTTAACAATGTGTATTTTGAAATCGAAGTCCATGAAATAATTCAGGAAATAGAAGTGTTATAGACCTAGTGAAGGAAATGTATCAGGGGAAGAATGACGCACAAGATTTCTCAATAACAGTCAGATATGACTAAATTTGGCAATACATACCGGGATGATCTGTCCACAGACCCCAACAGGCTCGTGTCTGGTATAGGTGAAATAATCTCCATCGATAGGAATGGTTTTGCCATGACATTTATCAGCCCATCCAGCATAGTATCTAAGTAAATGTACAAGTTGTAGCCATATAGTAAAATGTTACATTATATCATTGAAAAGCACTATCAAGTAATTGGCGCCATACAAACCAAGGAACTCTATTTTAAAACATAAGCATCTTCACAGCAGAACCAATCTTATGTTCTTTTTAAAGATAGAAGCGAATGAATATTTGCTAGTGTGCAAGACCAGCTAATGTTTATTCTCATGATGCTAATAAAATAGCCTACCTCAGACATTTCAGTACGAGATCCAAGTCCACTGCATAAGAGATGGCATAAGGCTTTCCATTATCAAGGGTTTCCAAACTCTACAAAATAAATTAAAGCAGAACAAACTTATTTCTATAAGGCTTTAATTTAACTACCTAAAAAAAGACAAAAGTTTGTTAAAGAAGTTACAGCTAATCATTATTGGAATGTGGTGGCTGCATTCACATGTTCATTACATAAAAGGAAGTGGTTTGTAGTTCACTGAAGATAGCTGGGAAAGCAGCTAACAAGGTTTGACATTTCAATTTGTATGAAAACTGATGTATTTTTGGAAGGACATATTTTCAATGCTTATTCTTTGGTACGTTGTTTTTAATGTGTTGACTTGAACTCTGGGGAAAAAGCAGTATATCATGACGCCTGTATAGCACTGCCCAGCAGAAAGCAGCTCACATACATATAGTGAATAAATATAGCTGCATTCACAAACTAGAAATATAAAAATACATAGGTTCTAACTCATTAACACCTTTATTAAATTACTGACAAAGATAATGTTTTCTGGTCTTTATATTTGAGCAATTCTGCGGCAATGGAAAGTAATAAGAAAATGTCAGATTTTTTACCGTGCATCAGCTGGAAATGGTAATAATAAATATGTAGGTTAATAGTTCAAAAGTTGTGCAAGAAGTTTGTGTCTTTGTTCTCCATCATGTCTCAATGAAGGCTTCACCAAATCAGAAACTAGAAAATTCAGCTACAGAAGTCATTGGAGGAGCAGATTTCTAATGCCTACATCAGCTGTTTTCTTAATGGAAAATATATCCGCTCTAGTAGATAATGTTTTATTGTCAAATAATTATACTATTGTTTTGTGGTTCCATGAGAACAGCTAGAAACATGAACTAAAAATACTTTAAGATGATCCAAGGAAGCTTTGCAATATAGCATTACTTCCTCTGATACCATTGTAGTGGTTGTTTGAGGATACAAGACAAGCTAAAAAAATGTGTTACCTTAAAAATTAAAACAAATAAATTATAGCTTAGTCCTGGGCAAAAGTTTAGCTCTCACCACTGTCACTAATTCCACATGTCCCAAAGTGTTCCTGCAGGAATATTCACTTAAATTCTCTGTCCAACTTCCTTGACAGTGCTGTGGGGCTGGATGGTCAATAGTGTCCACACCAAGTGGATTTATTAGTTACAGGACACTTTGAGAAAATAAAATACATTTAGTCCAGGAAAGTATATGCAAAGCAGAATATTTTGTCAGCATTTTCTAGCCTTATATCCACTATTAAGTCTTGATGAAAACAGTTACTGGATTTGATTTCCTTAATTACCTAATTTGCAGCCTTTTAGATTTTGACAAAAGTAAATAATAACGCTAGCCCTCAAACAACTTCTAGCACTATATTCTTTGCTGAAAATGGGACATTTTTATAATTGGGGCAAATGTATTAGGTTCCAACTTCCCCTAGCAAAAAAAGTAATAAGAAATTGACAAATGTTGATGTGCCTGGTTGGTAAAGCACAATTGTTATCCACTTACAGCCAGAATAGCCCTGTCACGCTCAATAAGGTCAGCAAGTCTATTTAGCAGCAGTCCTCTATGAGAGGCATCCATTCTTCTCCATGGTGATCCCAACTTGAACGCATTTTTTGCTGCCTTCACTGCCTTGTCAACATCTGCCTATAAAAAGAAAAAAAAAAAAAAAAGAGCAGTTGAAGTTTAACCTTATTGACTATACTATAAAAAGGAACTACACAACTGAGAATGAAGAACATTTACATGTAAAAGGCAAATATGATAACACAGCATTTTACATACTGAACAATATCATCATTAAGGTTACTCTGCAAACATCTTTTGTGTTCACACTATTCATGAGGATGGCTGTACCAAGCACCATCAGGTAGGGGCTGGGTTGTTAACACTGTACTGAAAATGAATCTAGAAATTTGTAACCAAAGCACTTCTACGCAAGGCTCTTTAAATATGTATCTCTGCTTGTTATATTTTGACTAATTGGGCCTGATTTATTAAAGCTGTCCAAGGCTGGAGAGGATACACTTTCATCAGTGAAGTTGGGTGATCCAAGAAACCTGGAATGGATCTGGTCCCGGATTCAAAACTTTGAAGAAATCCATTCCAGGTTTGCTGGATCACCCAGCTGCACTGATGAATATCTAACCTCTCCCACCTTGGAGAGCTTCTATAAATCAGGCCCATAATCTCAAACAAATGCATTTTTTTCCCCTACTTCAAACAACCTACTTGTCAAAAAGGATGCAAATGAGAGGGGTGGAGGGTAGATTTGAAAGTCCACTCCAGATAATTCTTCTTAAGTGGAACGAAGGTTGACTTTTTTTTTTTTTGTATACCCATTACAGAGATAGCCACTTCATGTGTTCAGAGGGACAGGAATTCTGGGAAATGTCTTGTACACAATCTAAAAGTTGTCAGTAGACTTGAAGTTCTAACACTTCACTCTAGAGTACTTGTTTTTGGGAACAAACCCCTGAAAGTGTCAAGTGCAGACAACTACAGCGGCTTACACAATCTCTCCTATCATTCCCAATATGAGGCGATTCTTACAGAAAGATTCAGTACTCTGAGTTTCCCTACCCCTTCCCAATACATTACTAATAACCAGTGATGCCATCCATCCATCATAGTGGTTGGGTGCAGCTTTGTACAATATGGAATATACTGGGCAAGCAGCTGAGTGTATGTGCAGGCAACTCTGTCCTGGGGAAGGGATGCAAACTACTGATGATTTGAATTTCTAATGTCGTCAATAAATGTATGGCAGAAATATAGGAAATGCATCTTAGATAAGACAAGATTAAAGCATGTTTTTATTTGCCACAAAAATAAGCTCTAATAGAAAACTCTGTCAGGAATATACAAGTTCTGGGAAGAGATTCATTCTATTGTAGAAGCTGGAAAACAAGAACCAATAATGAAACTTAAGCCAGTCTGTGGGGTATTGTTTGCATTATATTCTGAAGGATATTTGTATATATAGTTTACAGAGGCTTAAATGTAAGACATTATCGGTTACCAGTTTGCAATCTTTTCACATTATTCAAGTTAAAAAACAAGTGATGGCTGAAAGTGGGCTTTTTCTCCAAAATGTTACTAGTGTTCATAAATATACTTAAACATGCTCAAATAATAGCAAAATCCTTATTCCTGATTTGACAGGTTTACTTTACCAAACTGCAATGTGTATTTTCCAGCTTCACAGCTTGGCAAATCTTGATTCCAGAACAAGCATACAGGATGGGTACTGACTTCTCTGGATCAATGCCAATTCCAGATCTGTGATTTACCAGAACATAGGCTAAAGGATACACATGACAGCCAGAAAAGTAGTTCTATAAAGGAAAGGCCAGAAATGGTAGCTTACCTAAAATACCAGTAACTACTTTAGATGTTACATGCCATATAGTGAAAAATTAACACTATGTATTGTATTAAAATTCAGCCCCATGCCATGATCCTAGATGTAATGTTGGGTGGGATTGTAGTTTCTTGTCACAAGGTTCTAGATATAAAAAAAAAAAACTAAGTATGGAAAGCTTGCAGTTTTTACAAGTATGTGTGGCAACTATCTTTATAACCTGGATAGAAGGGGGTTGGATACTGACAAAAAGTATTGGTTTTATTGCCTAACACAGAACTTTACTGCTCCCCTCTTGCCTTTATGACCGCCAATAACATCAGATTCTTTCTACCAATCGTCCATTTAAACTCTATAGATTCCTAGAATAGTATGCTTGAAGGTAATCTAAGCTTAGACATTATTTAAATAGGTGATGGAAAACAAGTAGAAAAGCAGAAACGATGCTTTTGCGATTTATACAACAGATAGAAGAGCAGAAAGCAGATTACAATTTATCAGAAACATCTGCAGGTACATCTACAGGTTATCTCGTGCCTCTTGCCATGAGCAGTCGATCCCAGGTAATAGCATTAGAAAAGGTTAACAATTTAATACATCCACCTATACTAATCTTTGCCTATTCCTAATTTGCTTCACTAAAGTCACGTCACTAGAGAGCATGTTTGAGACATTTACTCTAATTTAGCAAATAGAAGATATCTGTAATTTTTTATGTATGAACTGGGATGTGTACTAAAGAAGCTCAGTTGCTCTACAATCGTTACAAAGTTCTCAAGTGTAGCAAGGATATTATGATCTTATAAACTACCCTACAACCCAAATTTTAACAAATCTTCAGCAGGTTAGTTTAATTTAACTTTGCACCAAGCTATGACTCTTTCTTTTGGAGACAAAAGCTTTATGGAAGACCCTAGTTGCCTATCTTATGGTTATAGTTTAATATATAAAAACAAAAGGTACCGGTCACTTTGGGAGTCCTCCTCCAATGACCAGTTTAAGCTCTGTGCCATCCTTTGCTGAACCTTTGAGTTAATGAGTTTCTCTGCTCCATGTATCAGGGTTCAAACAAAGGGCAGGTCCTCCCTAAGACGTACAAAAATGTATGTTGGCTATTTTCAGCCATTCAGCCCACATATTTGTACAAAGAATAGTTTGTATTGGTCTTTCCCCTCTCCACCTGCAGGGTCAGGAAACAGTTGGGAATTAGATCTTATTCACCAATGTGCAAGAGAACAACAAGAAGGGAGCACATGGTGGCAACAGCCAGTGCCAATGGACCAAGCTGCATAGAAGGAATAAAAATGGTAGGTTACGTGTAAAGTGTGCCTTCTCTTCACCTTTTAACTGCAGGAGCCCACCTCAAAAAACATTTTTACTATTACGGCACAGTAGAAAATCTTTTTTTTACCCACAAAGGCATCCAAAGAGTGTAGGCTATTAAGGGCAGCCTGTCTTCCCCCACCTTCCATCCCTTGATGCCATACAAAGATTGCGACACCCAATAGTAAAATGAGGGAGTTTTAGGGAAAAACTACCTTTACTATGGCAAGTAAGATATTTAAAGGCTGATACACCAACACTTGGTAGCTGATCTTTAAAATCCTGAATGGGTAAAGATCAGCTTTAATAACAAATAGGCTTTAAATACTCGGAGATCAGGGACATTACAGGATATATTTTGGAATGATAAATTCTAATTCTAATGTCTCTAAGATATTTTTTTTTAATTATTTGAAGGAATCAAACCCTACTAAGAATATCCACAGCTCCCACTTTTTACAACCTACATAGTGTTGAAGACAAGCTAAAGAATTGTGCCATCATGCTGCAATTGATGTGCATTAACAGAACAATTTCTCTGTGTTAAAGAACAACTTTAAATAAAAAAAAATTGCTGACAGGCTGGCCTTTTTATGACAAAAGAGACTGTCTTTTCTGCTATAAATGTTCCTACCTGCCTGTCAGCACTTACTTTACATGACATATAATAAAACAGAAGTGCAGCTTAGTGTACAGAAACATTCAGTAAGCAGTATCACAGTAAATACTCCCAGTGCTACCATATGCCCCCTGACCTGTTCACTTTGCAGCAATAAAATCTGTTCTACAAACATAATTTTGCTGAACAGTTGCAGTCATGTTACCATTCAATTTGCATTGCAAGCATCTATAAAGTATGTTTGCAACTTTCATGTATTACATAAGAGAAAGACAAAGGTAATACTTCATAGTGATGCAGCCCATGTTAAACCAGTCCGTAACACAGCCAGTGTATGCAAATGTCGATAAAAGTTAGTTGGAATCAATTAGGAAAAGTCACACAAAAAAGGAAGGGAAATGAGAAAGTTAAAAGTTCACAACAGAACGATAACACTTTTTGGTTGAAGCTCATCAAGCTGCACTATAGAACCATTTTTTGTTTATTAGTTGAATTATTCTTACAAGTTGGAAAGTCTTTTATGCAATCTATTGACCATTATTAAACACTTAGGGGAACATCTAATAGGCATTAGTGTTCTGGAGTCCAGCCCGAATATTTAACTGTCGGGTGTCTAGATAATTTGTAGACAGTAGTAAATAACTTTTTATCCAACAGTGAAATACTTTTGTATCTAAAACTAGTTTCATCCAGATCATTGCAGAATAGAATATCACGTGATAACAGACTATTTACAAAGACTGTGGGGCCCAGAAACTGCACAGAGTTTATTTCATTTAAGTGTTCTGTACTGATCTTTTTTTGTTCCTGCAATAGAGGATAGTAGATTTATATTGCAATTGTCCTTTTTATTTCTACCTGTATAAACCTATATGACAAGTTGGTTTGGAGTGCACAGGTTTTTCCTTTCTCAGTCCTTGCAGCATAATGCCGCAGCAAAGAATAAGAATATATTGCTTGAGAAAGAGTGAGTTGAATATAATTTGTTATACATAGGATATCTGAAAACTCCTGAACGCTTAAAGCTTCCCGGGGTCATAATCCTTGCTTGGTGTCTGTAGCACTTGTGTAGAGTATCCTGTAGTAGTTTGAAGGTTGGCTGATCAAACCAGTGAATGCAGAATGGAACTAAGAAACTGTTTTTGAAGAACCTTCAGACAACTGTTGAATCTGAGTACACCAGAAATCATTAGCATAGGTGGCAGGGGAGTCAAGAAAGTATTCTCTTTGCAGGAAAACATTTTTATTGTTTTGTTTAAAAAAAGAACACATACAATAAGGACATTTACAAACCAGCGATATTACCACTCAAAACATGCTCGCTAAGAATGGTAACATTGGACCAAATGGGTCTGTTTTTGATCTTTTTATGGAAGGCGGTTAGTAGAAGCAGCAAAATTGAAAACATTGTTGCTGCGTCTTTTTTTATTTTATCAACAAAAAGTGAAAAAGAAAGAGTAACTGAATGCTAGACATTTGCAAAGGCTTAAAAAAAAAAGTCTAGCAGTGTCGGCCTGTTACCACTCTCCGGTACCTAGGTGGTAAACAAAAAGTAACCCAGATCTTTAGACCACGGATACAGAGGCGTTTGCAGTTCCCCTCTAACAAAGGTAAACTATGGGTAGATTTCTTCATATTGATTCTATATTACTATTTTCTAGCTCATGTTGGAAATAAGCTAAAAATAAGGAGCTTACAGAGAGGTCAATCAGGTATCTGAACAACAAAAACTTCACTACTTCTAAAGGTTCTCTATAACTTCCCTTTGTTTGAATCAAGCTGATCACAAATACAAACTAAATACAAAATTTGCTAACGCTGCAAAGTAAATATTTACCGTATTTTATGCAGTCATACGGAATGGTGAAATATTAAATCTTTCTGGCAATTAAGCTGGTAAACTTGGCAAACAAGAGATGGCAAGAATGTATGGGCAAATGTATGGGCAAATACATAGTTTTATTACTTTTTTATGAATAGAGGATTCCTTCTTTTACAAAACAGACAATAAACATCTAACACATTAGGGCTTGTCATATAATGTACAAATTACAGTCTACAGATACTCTGGGTAGGATAACAGTTAGCCTCAAATAGCTCTGGCCTTGACCATGGACCCTGGCAGCAAAATGTTGCACTACTAGTTCTGTAAGGTTGTGTAATATTGTACAACAGCTTGAAATGTTTCGGTTTCTACAAGACACATCATGCTAGATCCTTATTTCAATCAAACTAGTTTGGAGCACAAGAAAGATTTAGTTTCTATTTGCTTCCGGTCCCCCATTAAACACCGGCATTTATAGTGCTCCAAACATTGTTTGGACAGACAGCCCAAGTTTTACATCTGAAGCAACTGGGTAGTTGTCAAGGATGCTTCAGCTATGCTACATGTTTTATTCCAAATTTGCATTGCCATTTTGTGGAAAAGAAGCAGAAAATGGGCAAAAAGTTGTGTGTTGGGGGGGTCACCATTTCCACTGCCAGCAGTAGCTTTAGTAACCCTTATGGGGGTCGAAGACAAAACTTGCTCTCTGCAAATGCATTGTCTACGCTTATTTAAACCCGAGTGGGAGGTGGTGCTAGAATTAGCTTTGCAGATCTCAAGAGTGCAGGATGTGAGGATAGAAATATTGCACCTCCCACTGCCTTTATCACCTAGTCATGCGCTGTTCAGGCTTTTTAAATTTCACCTGCTGGGTTACCCAATGTAAGTAAAGAGAAGACCGGTCCAGGATGTGACTGCAAAGCCAAGTCCACCATTCCAGCTGCAATAATGCAGGTGCTAGCAGGGCACCTTGTCAAGTTTTACTATGGGTCATATTTATAAAGTTGTGAATTTAAAGTTCATCAAAAAGTCACTATGGGTACAACAATCAAATTTGTGTGCCAGAAAAACACTAGTATTGAATGTTTGCTGAATGTCACATTCACTGCTTCACAACTATACCCCATAGTGTCTTTCACACCTTGGATTTTACTTGCCAGCAATAATTAAACAGGTAGACAACAAAAACATAATAAGTTATCTAAACTTAAACAAAGAATAAACTTTACTTACTTTATCACCCTCTGCAACATGGCAGATGACCTCTCCGGTGGATGGATTGATGGTGGGGAAGGTCTTCTTACTGCTTGCATCTTGCCATTCATTGTTAATGAAAAGCTGAAACAAAGTTGGATATAAAGATTCAATGGTTTGTGCATTAGATCTTTCTTTTTATAAAGTATATCTTTATTTTTAAATATGAAAGTGCTGCCAATTTGAGTAGCTTAATCAAGAATGTTGGAGCAGTGTTCAGTATGGAATTCAGTAGCATGCTCTGAAAGCTTGTTGATGCAGACAGATTTTATAGTTGTTACAGGCTGATAATGGATATAAACCAGAACTCTGGTTGTCTTGCAGCATATACAAAACACAGGACTGACGCAGTTACATATATATCTGGTAATTCCTTTTTATCAGACATTGCACTTTAACATGTTTAAAGATACTTTCAGACCTAAGTAGTAGTCATACATGCAGTTATAATCCGACTGCCACATAAGTTTATGTGCAAGTTTTAACTGCCCCACTACTCTTTTGGTGTAAAAACCTAGGGGCCCGAATCAACAGGATTTTGTTTGCTTCAAGCAGGTTTTTTCCATTTCCATAAAAGTGTATAATGATCAAAAAACTCAGACTAATGCAGACAAACCCAAAGCCCAAAAACTCCACAGCCACAAACTTTTCCCAGTAACTGAAGCACCCTGAAAAGTTGCCCCAGCCTCAGTATGCAATGGTGAGTGGGATGAGGGGCTTCGCCTACCCAGTTCAAATACAGCTGTAGTTCCGGGATACCTGTGAAATACTATTTTGTCCGACTTGGCAGCTTTCTTTTCTGCATGCAGTGTTGGAGACACTGTTTCATATACAGTTGGTACAAGTTAATGAATAAAATTACCCCACGCCTGCATTGTTGTGCTTTGGTTAAATAGGAAGATCTCGCTCTGTCATGAGTTTAGTTTTGCTGCACCATTTTCATTTTTGTGGATTACTAGGCAGCCTTTACTCTGGATTCTGAAAATCAAAGGTCAGACTTGTGCTTGGTGTGAGTATTTGGAATGCACCACCTCTCCCTACTACTACTCTACCCTCTTATCTTTTTATGAACCAAAAGTTGCACTAAATGCAGACTGTAGTCTAGTATATATGTGACTAACTGGAGTTGCCATATGGGCCCACTGCCATTGTTATATTGTACACATATTGTATATTGTACTAATATTTTTGGCACTGCTGGTTCACTTGTATTTTATACGTTAATCATATTTTTGTTGTGCCTCACTGAACATCTAAACTTGTCAGGTACCATTAGTTGGTTATAATAACCTGTCCCATAGAATAATGTTACTTCTGCAATAAGTCCGCTCTCTCTTTGCTACCCTATCCCCATGTCTTCTCCGTACAGACAACACAAGAAAAAATTGTAGGTGGGTGGTAGCCCCTTTATTGGGACCCAGCTTATTAGTACCCACCCAAAAACAGCTGGGTGGTTACTGATAAGTGCCGGGTGGTGCGCCCAGCTAAAAGGGGGCCGGGGAGAACACTGGAATGTATACCAGGGGTATCACCAAATACAGCTTGAAGCTCTGCCAACTGTAACCCCTCACCACTCACAAACCAAAGAGTCCAATATTGCTAGCTGATGCTTTTTGCAGATGGCAAAGAGGCCAAAGTTGTAAACCTCAAAAAGGGAATTTTTTTTCTCCCTTGTGATCTGTTAGATGTATGAACGAAAGGGTTTTGTTATATCTAGGTGGGCCAACAACTGGGTGTTGTCAGCTAACAGGACTTAGGAGTGGAGAGCATTCCCAGCAGATAACTTTGTATTGTTGAAATTGATTATTCATGTTTTCTATTTGCAATCATTGTAGGAAATTTACTGAACAGTTTTTTTTTTGCCCTGCCATGTTAAAATGAAATTAAACTGCCAGGCAAGGAAAAAGCTCGGAGGGGTCCCCATGAACTGTTCCCCATAGTGTGCATATAGCATACAATGCACATTGGCACATTATGGGCACAACTTCCCTTGCAATGCAATGCCCTCCAAAGCTGCAATCTTCATGCTCCTCCCTGGCACCTCCTGCTTCTCTCAGGCTTTTTTCCATGTTTGGGGTTTTCATTTTGTAACTTCTATTTACCGTACTCCAAGTAATGTGATCAGCTTTTCTAGCTAGAAACCCCCTCCTAGCTCAGTATTAGAATAAGAAGAGGAAAATGTGTATGTAGTCTAAATCAGGAGTGCAGGGGGACACCACTGCTCCTACACAGATGCAATTAAGTGCAGTCATCCTAGTTCACACACTTGTGCTTTTGTACCGAGCTCTGCAACAGCTTTATACTTTTAGCTACTGAAATGTACACAAATGTCTTAAATCCAATACACATGTGACCTTCAAGAAAGTTTCACAACTTGTCTAGCATGATACAACAGAAAAAGGAATCAGGAAGAAGAAAAAATATATACAAATGGTTATTGGTGGGTTGTGCTTATCTTCACTTCTGGTTACATAATTTGTAAAATGTGGGATCCATTTGAAGTACAGAACTGGCAATGTCACAGCACTCTGTGCAATAGTTTTCAATAGATGTGCACTAAGAACAAACTGTAACCTTTGATGTACTCTGTGCAAACTATTTATCTTCTTTAGCTGCAGGAGGGCCCGGGGGATGCGGCGACGGCTGCAGGAGGGCCCGGGGGACGCGGCGACGGCTGCAGGAGGGCCCGGGGGACGCGGCGACGGCTGCAGGAGGGCCCGGGGGACGCCGGCGACGGCTGCAGGAGGGCCCGGGGGACGCGGCGACGGCTGCAGGAGGGCCCGGGGGACGCGGCGACGGCTGCAGGAGGGCCCGGGGGACGCGACGACGGCTGCAGGAGGGCCCGGGGGACGCGACGACGGCTGCATGGGTGCACCAGGGAGCCCCAGTGCTTTATACCTACCATCAGCAATCAGATTCACTCCCCTCCAATAAGCATTCACTACACTTTTCCCCTAAACAGCACAGTGTCTGGGAGGTAAGTACCCTGGCCTTTGCAGCGCTAGGTCTCAGGTTCGAATCCCAGCCAGCACATTATCTGCATGGAGTTTGCAGGTTCTCCCCGTGTTTGTATGGGTTTTCACTGGGTGCTCGGGTTTCCTCCCACATCCCAAAAACATGCAGTTAGAATTATTGACTTTGCCCCAAAATTGACCTGAAGACATGTGACTATGGTAGGGACATTAGATTGTGAGCTCCTTTGAGGGACTGCTAGTGACATGACTATAGACTTTGTACAGCACTGTGGTATATGTTAGCGCTATATAAGTACTGTGTAATAATAAACATACAATGCCTGCAGGCCGCAGAACAAAGATAAATAGGGAGTGCCAAAGGAATACATTACCTGGTTATACTGCACGTCTGGCTTAGGGTTGGGTGCAGGGATGGCAGCAGTGGAGAACCTGCTGACCTGTGACCCCAGAGGCACACAGGAGACCCTGGAGCAGAGGTTTCCTAGGGCGGCTCGCAGCATGGTGACAACGCAGGAATGCTGATCAGTGTCTCCGCACAGCAGCGATCCCTTCACACAACTTCCAGGGAGGAAACTTCAACTCAACGCCACTGGCATTCTAAAGCTCCATGCCCCGCCTATCTGTCAGTCAGCCCACGTACTGACCAATCAAACCAAAGACAAGCAGGACTGATCCACCAATAAGACGAGGAGGATTACAGATGCCCCTCCCCTCCTGAACACAGAGAGTTGATCTGTCAGCCTGAGCTCTCCTGATAACTGGATTGTTAGGATCTTGTTATTGAAGTTATTATAGGGATCAGTGTGTGAATCTCCGCCACAAACATTCACCTGCAAGTTGTGGTATTCCTGGTTCTGGCATTTGTCATGCCATCGCCCCAAAATCTGAATACTGGATTTGTATCATGTTGCACAATAACAAAGTCCTGATCACGTCTTCCAAATGCAGAGATTCCTTGCCTGAACCATAACCCCTGCACATTTTTCACATAACACATGTAAAACCACACAACATGACAGAATTTATTAATGTTCCCAACAATGCAATATGTTCCTGTCCCCAGCTGTACTTGGGGGTCTCTATTTATAAAGCAGCGGATCTGACATTCACTGAAACATTCCCTGGTGACGAATCTTCTAGGTCCATGTGTATTATTAGCAGTGATGATTGCATGACATTCCTCTGGGTAGGTTGTCTGATGGTGGCAATAATGAACAATGTCCATGTAATACTTGTAATAGGACCATTTGTAGTCCATTAATCTCCTTAGCGGTAAGTTTGGCTCTGGGAGAATTCTCCATACCAAAACCAGTAACCCCGAGCAGTACTTGGGATTTTAAAAAGCTTACCTGGTAAGTGGTGCTCAAGGCGTCCTTCATCGATGCTCGGCATCTTCTTCCCCTGGCGATCCCTGGCCAGCATCTGCGTCCACGGCATGTGAACGTTGGGGACACGAGGCCAGGAAATGCAGATGCCAGCCGGGCTGGGTAGTGCAAGTGGGCGGCTGGGGGGTGGGAAATGTAAAATTAAAAAGTATTTTTAAATGTACCACTTTCAAATGTAATACTCCATATGCACACCGCCAGGGAGGTTAAAGACTGTGTGACTGGGGGACAATGTAGGGGCCCCAGGTGGGATAAAGGGGCAAAACATTCTCACCCTATACCAGGTGCCTAAACAAGAACCCATATGGTAGAATCAACAGGTATTATTTTTACTTTAACATAAAGCTCCAGATTAAAAAAAGTCATGACTAATATCTTAAACTACATATACTTTAATGAGCCACTTTCACAATAGTCATATGTAAGATGTTATACCTTCCTCACAGCAATCTTCACTCTCTTCTAGGGCCCTGAAAATCTTCTTCATCCAACACATTTCTGGAGCTTACTGTACTTCGGCAGAGAGTACTTATGACCCAATAAGTATTGTGGCAGTACTGGGCGGTGGGACAGGTCAGATGGATCAGATACATCTTGATGTCACCCTGAAATCCCAAGAACTATATGCAGGAAAGGCAACCTCTAAGGAATATTGCATGCCAAGCAACCAGTAAATCACTAAAGGTAGTGCAATGACCGGTAAATCCAATCACTTTCTGTATGTCAAGTTGTGCTTCTCACATTTTTATTGACCCATCAATATAATGGGAGCCCTAGCTGGAAGCTGCAGCACTGACAGCTTTGAAATCCATGCTGCCACCGCCAGCTTCTCACTTTTATTGTCATCCCCATGTGCGCTCAAGTTACATACAAAAGGGCTGGGAGAAATAGGAATACATTCATAAATGTTCACAGAATCCTTGGACAGGTTTTCTTGCAAATACTAATAGGCAGTTGGGATGCCTAAGCCAATTGTAAGATGAAGGCAGAAAGAGTGGGCCTAAGTATATTAGAGACAAACAGGTTTTGGGGCCCCCAGGGTACTCTTATTATATGAAGGCACCTTGAAATATATTCTATAAGTCCTGATATTAGACTAGTTCAGGCTCCTTTTTGAGGGATCAGTGCACTTATCCCCTTTAGGCCCTGAACACTCCCCTATCATGTCTTTGTATTGTAACTTACCTAAAATGCAGCTTCTGTGATTTTCACAGTGTGACATGACTGATACCATTTTTTCTGGATTTTCCCATCCTGCACCTATCCATTAAAATGTTGTACTTTTTTCACTTGTCTATTAGACCATCACATGCTTCTTAACTATTTTCCCCTATAATGCCCCCAAACTTCCTGCTGTACCACATTGGTGGTTTTTGCTGACATAAATGGGTAGCAACCGATCCTTGCATTGCGAACATCCTAATACAAGCAAGTGAGTGTCAAGAAAGTGAGTCTGACCAAGTTTGATAAATTATGAAGCACCCTGAACAGTGTGGCCAAACTCTGGTGCGTATAGACTGATACGGTGATATCTGGACACACTACTACTGCTATAACAGGATGGTGGCTATAGCAATAAACATGAACATTGGTAGTAAAGTCTCTCTCTGACTCAACAATATCATTTTGTGTGGATGGGCATTTGTTCACATCAGATGCGTTTTGCATACCCATACCAAAGTCTTTACAAAGCCCACATATGCATGGGTACATCAGGATATGTTCAGGATACATCTTAGGTCCCATGGTTAAATAAAGTCAACAGGCAAGTAAAAAAACATAAACGATTGCAGTAATTTATTATTTAAAACAGGTAAAGTCAGGTCAACTTTAATATCACATGTCAGGCACACCTTCACTCCCAGTGCAAAGCTTCAGATTAATCAGAAAATACAATCAGACTATATTATGTATCTGGGTGTTTCCCAGTGTTTATTCTAACATGCATTCATTTCAGATTACCTGATTTTTTATTATTACACAGAATTTATAAAGCACCATCATATTTTTGCAGCGCTGTACAATGTCCATAGTCACGTTACTAGATGTCCCTCAAAGGGGCTCACAATCTAATGTCCCTACCATAGTCATATGTCTTTAATACAGTCTAAGGTCAATTTTGGGGGAAGCCTATTAACCTAACTGCATGTTTTTGGGATGTGGAAGGAAAACGGAATACCCGAAGGAAACCCAAGCAAACACAGGAAGAACCTGCAAACTCCATGCAGATTATGAACCTGGGACCTTGCGCTGCAAAGGACAGAGTGCTAACCTCTGAGCTGTGCTGCCCATACTTGATTTTAAATGATCAAATTATATAAAATAGATATAAAACAGAACCCAGATCCACATTACAAGAACATATAAAAACCCAGATTAAAAATGTGCCTACAAAATATATCATTTATCTTTTAATATTTACACTTCACCTAACTAAAACACAATTGCAAAAACCTGACCCCAAGATTTCCATTCTTCTGTTTAATTTAATAAACTGGCTGCCAGAAGTGCAAAGTCTAATTCCCTTTGAAAGTAAGGCCAGAGAGAAAGGACAGACATGTACATAAAGACCACAAGGGAAAAACGATTTTATGCAATACTTATTTCAACATATTAATTATTGCAGAAGATTGTCGTTTTTTGGAAGGTAATAAGGCCTCTTTATTATAGTACACACAAACTCCCTGAGATCTGCTAAAACACCAATGATCTGAAAATATTGTGTTCTGATGTGAATGTGGTTAATGCCTGTAATGATATTCATCATATCAAAGGATAGACTGGTGCAATAAAAAATACATGTAAGGCCAGAATACAAATAGACATTCATGCAAGTACAGCCCATTTGAAAAAGCAAATATTAGATCTTCAGACCTAGATAATATACTTGCACAATATCCAAAATACAACCATTTATAACTGGCTTTTTAAAGCAAGGTGCACATTTACATACATGTGTAATTTGGTTTACTGATGTCTAGTAAGTGTGCAAGGAAACGTGTGTAATATACTAAAACAATGACACAAACAACTTGACTTGGTATAGTCATTTGCCTAATCTAAATAAATTAAATTGCAGATTTGTCACATGAGAAAAGCAGGCACGTGATTACATTTACCACCACTTTAAACCCATGAAATTAGCTATTCCAGAATGGATACCAATAGATAGTTGTGACCTGTTTGTGAGTATGTAGGTGGTTACTGTCTTATTTTAACCTCCAGAGTCTGATGTTTTCTTTGCTACTGATGTATGTAGTGTCAACATGATGATCAAAAGAGCTCTCTAAAAGGGCCAGAATGAAGGTTGTGGATGACGAACTCTTACCAGGGATTTAAAAAGATCACCATAATATTATGAACAATTACAGTGTAAGGAAATAATCGAAACGTAGCACTGATTTCAAACAACTGCTAATTTATCACAGCACAAACAATCAGACAGAGCAGATAGCTGACCATTTTATGCTTAGAGTAACCTAAAATGTCATCACAGGATCTGCAGTAAACATGGGCAACAGTTAGTGTCAAAAAGCCCTGATTTAACCTGCATGAAAGGTGGTTAGCAAAAAAAAAAAAAAACATTTGCTGTGCAAAAGGTTTTTTTGGAGCAAAATTATTATTTTTTTTCAATGGGATGTAGATTCATAAATCAAAGGCTAAGTTGTTTGACTATGCAGCATGGTGGTAGAAATGATTTGGTTTGGGGTTGCTTTGCTGTTTTAGGTTTTGGGCAGCTTTCAAGTCAATTATAAGTGCTTCATCATATAAAAATGTGCATGATGACATTATGAGGCCAAGTGTTTGAAAGTTATAGTTAAAGCAGTGAACTGATCTTTTTAGGCAATGATCTGAATCACTGTAAAAAAAAAATCCATTAAGGACATCCCCCGAAAAACGGAGAGTTGCTAACTGGACCTGTCAAAGATTTGAATTTGAAAAAGATTTTGATTTGAATCCACATGAAATATTGTGGAAGGATTTGAAAATACTTTATGAAGAAAACCAACAAAACATCTGAGGGGATTTTGCATGTATTAGTAATCAACAATTTTATGTAATTAATATCAGACACTGGTGGGCAGGTATGGAAAATCCCTACAAATAGTAATTTTTGCAATTCAGGGCAATACCCGCTTCTGAAGCCAAGGGTGCAATTATTCCACAGTACACAATTACATCTATGGGTATTGTGTTGACAAAGGAATTAAAAAGGCAAATTTTCCTTCCATTTTATGCAGGTATTTCACCTTTATTACAATCACTGTAATAGGAATATACTAAATACTACCACGACATACAGTAATCAGAATATACTATATTCTACCATAATAGTCCTGTAAGCTCATTTTGAGATTAGTGAATGCTTTGTTCCTCCTCACAAGTCAATATTTACACATAACAAATGCTTCTGACTGTATAGTAATCTTATTGAAAGTGCTATTTAAACAAAACTCCAACAACACAACAACATCCGTGTACACCAACCATTTGTGCTTAAAATAAGAACATTTTCCTCTTTTAGTTATTGGATGTTTAGATCATTGTGGTAAATTCACCAATCACAGCTTGAAGTAAACCCACATGTACCGATCTAAACAGGACACAAGAAAATAAATTACATTTTAATGTTTCAGTTCTATTTTAGCTACACTCAATCGGTGAACTTCATCAGGCCCATCCGCCAGCCGTAATGCCCGTGCCCAAGCATGGAACTGAGCAAGAGGGAAATCATTGCTGAGACCTGCAGCACCAAAGGCCTAAGAAACAAATAAATAAGATGTATAAATAAAAATAGTTCATCAAATCCACAATGTTTTTAATATTTCAAAGCTAAACAAGGAGAAAGGAATAATTATTGTAGTAGTCATTTTATTACCTTTTTTTTTTAGTCTATTACAACCGCCCTTGAACACTGAACTTTTGCCCCATCTAATGCTGGCATTTAGATGCAGATCTCTAAACATGATTTAGTATATAGGCAGCTTTAATCCTTGCACTTTCAGTTGTTCACTGTGTTTTAATATCCTACAGTAGCTTTTCTTGTCTTTGAAAGTGAGAGGACATAGAGGAATTCAGCCAGTGAGGGGTCAATCAGATGTGAGCATGTGACATCCAAAGTAGGAAGAACAGTAGATGCCAAACTACAACTCCCAACATCATCGCATTACAATGAAAATTATGGGCCTGATTTATTAAACCTCTCCCAGACTGGAGAGGATACACGTTCATCTGTGAAGCTGGGTGATCCAGCAAACCTGGAATGGATTTCTTAAAAGTCATTTGATATTTCTTAGTAAAGGTTTTCAGTCCTGGACCAGATCCATGCCAGGTTTGCTGGATCACCCAGCTTCACTGATGAAAGTGCATCTTCTCCAGCCTTGGGGAGCTTTAGGAAATCAGGCACTATGTCTCTACAACAGGAGGTAGGACTTGTAGCCACAGTAAGTAGGAGGTGAGCTATTGTGGGAATTAGGAGAAAAGGTGCACAATTCATGTAGGACTGACTAATCATTCTAACTGAACAGAGATACATGAACTACATACAAATGGATAGACAGATTTTACCTGAATTGCTCGATCCACTACATTTTGTGCCATAGATGGTGCAATCATTTTGATCAAGGCAATTTCCAAAGCTGCTCCCTAGACAAAAAGAAAAGAAGAAATGAAGATATCTGAAAACAGCTGAAATAATAAAAAAAAACAGCAAAACTTTACAGTTATACATTCCATGTTGTATCATACATAAGAACGAAACAGAAGAAAACAGGAACACAACAAATTATGGCAGTAAGTATTTGTATGTGGCCTGGCTGATTAATAGACATGCAACCAAAAACCAACTTTAACATCTAACACAAAGTCATTGCAGGAATGTGTAAACTTGATTGAAGCCCCAAAGTAGCTTTGAAGACACAGGCTTTTCCTGTTCAGCTACTTCCTCTGTTGAAAGTAACAAACAATAACATTTAACAAAAGCAAGTGATATACAGTAGTAAACACATAAGTCAAACACAAAATAGAAAAAGAAATCTTCGATAAAAGCAGTAGTAACATGTTACCTTAGTGCCCACAGTGTCCATAAGTAATGCAGCTTTTAGTACCAGCAGCCTTGCCTGTTCAATTTCTGCTCTGGATTTTGCAATGTCTGCAAGAATTGTTCCCTGTTCAGCTAGAGGTTTGCCAAAAGCAACTCTGGATTTTACCTAGGAAACAAAATTCACAAACTGAAACGGGAAACAGTAGTAGTTCTCTTTTTCAACACAATTATAGGTTTGCTTAGTTTTTAAAAGTCCAAAGAGAATCACAAAGGAAAGGGAGTTGGAAACACTTCTTTGCGACAGGACAGGATTGTGACAGGTTTATTTAAAATCAAGCGTCATAACAGTTCAGCAACAGGTTCAACCAGTCTGGAATCATACAACATATTGGCTTCTCTTAAACTAAAGAGAAAGACTAAGAAACTCACCCTTTCTTTCATGAGAGTCAGACATCTTTCTGCATTTCCAATAAGCCTCATGCAGTGATGTATTCTTCCTGGACCAAGCCTACCCTGTGCAATCTCAAATCCTCTGCCTCTACCAAGAAGTATGTTTTCCTTAGGGACACGTACATTGTCAAATCTCAATTCTCCATGTCCAGCTGTGAGACAGAAATAGCCAAAAACCAAGTCAGTACAGCAGGGCACAACATTTAGGGCCCATTCACATATGTATGCTGTAGTATTGCGGGAATTTTTTTTAGTACACTTCTCGCTCATCTCATTTTGAATAGCACCAGGCGCACCTAAATTGCAATTAACCATATATACATACTGTCACTACATGTATACCTGGGGCATCATCTAATCCATAAACAGTGAGGGGTCTCAGAATGGTGACTCCAGGAGTGTCCATGGGTACCAGGATCATTGACTGCTGCTTATGACGAGGGGCACCTGGATCAGTCTTCCCCATAAAAACACAGATCTTACAGCGTGGATCCAACGCCCCTTTAAAAGAAATATCAGTATAACCAATATGTACATTACAATACAGACATACAGTACAAGGTGTATATCATGAATAATGAGTACACCTTGTAATACTTTTAATACTTCTTAAATATATTATGTTCTAACAGAAAGACATGAAATGCCACTGCTGCCCTCTTTTAAAAATACTAATTACATGTCCATGCCTTGCTTTAGTATTTTTCAAAAACTGACAGAGTAAATTCAGAAAATGTCATATGTATAGATGGTTTGGGCTATTGACACAGAAAAAGCTAACGCTGAACTGCAGGCAATTAGTTAAAATTTGTCTATGAACAAAATGTATTTTCCAATCAGATTTTTCTCCCACGCCCTCTAACCCATCCTGCATGTCTATAAATGTTCCACCGCTTTATTAGCTTCCAGTCTCTATCTGTTCTCTATTACTGATTATATTCCTCTTCTGAATGCTGATCAAAAAGGACCAGTGTTTTTAAGCAAGGTCCTTATTAGGGTTTGCACTTCACTGTCTGTCTGATATTGACATTCAATAGAAGGACCCTGCTTTGAAACACAAAAGAGAAGGTGCTTTAGGTAGTGTAAATTGGGTTTTATTATCCATGCCAGCAGTAAGTTAAAAGGAGTGGTGGTTGGTATTTACTTTGCCAGGAGATTAGCATTAAATACACAGTTATACACATATATGAACGGTATTAAATGCAAAAGGGTTTGATATTCTGCCACTGTTGTGATATGTATACTGTAAATCCACTAGGCTGCACAGCCAAGATGATGCTGGACAGAATGATATTTAAAAGACATGAACAGAGCATTAGTTGTAAATATTTTTAACACTGTAGAAACTATTTTAGGAGCAGGGGAAATATTTCACAAATAGGGAAATT
Organism: Pyxicephalus adspersus; assembly: GCF_032062135.1. Classification (NCBI taxonomy): domain Eukaryota; kingdom Metazoa; phylum Chordata; class Amphibia; order Anura; family Pyxicephalidae; genus Pyxicephalus; species Pyxicephalus adspersus. The sequence goes on along the minus strand of NC_092863.1, from coordinate 55,361,971 downwards.
GGCACAGTGAAAACATGCACAGGTATTTTTGTTTCATTTTAATACATACCTGATGTCCACCACTTTTGGCCATTAATAATGTATGAGTTTCCATCTTCTGTTATTGATGATTCAATGTTAGTGGCATCAGATGATGCAACCTATTACGGAATATATAGAGATGAGAAAACAAAACAAAACAATGGCACTATACCAGATACACATGTGGATAATCTTACAGGACACAACAAAATCAATATAATACACAACACTAAGTACCTACAGGTTTACATTTGGCACCTGTAAATCTAGAAGTTTATCAGATGCGAAACTGTTGACAAATACCTTAGTACACTGATTAGTCAAAAGGCTCTCTCACACCCATCCACTATGACCAGGTACTAACCCAGTTTTATTTTGCTGGAAGACAAGCATACCACTGGAAGACATCCGTACCACAGGATAAGCAGGTAAACCAGCTATAGAAACTGAGCACCATGCTGTAGTGACCGGACACTTGGGTCCCAAGAGTATTATTCAGATAACAATACAAAAAAAAAGAATACAAAACAAAAATAACATTATTGTCAAAAGTACCCCTAAAAGCAATTTACTATTGTTTGTACAGTAATACTTAGGAAGAGGATGGTGCCTCCCTGAGTGACCTATAAAACAAGTGCTATGTGATGCTGTGGCCAGATTGTGGTCGTAGCTGTTTAATAAGGAGCAGAACATAAATTATTCATCACACAACTCAATTGTGAATACATTTTTTCCTAGTTTATTAAATAGAACAAGGCACAGTTCTTCACTCTCTATGAAATGTATTCTCTGAAAAAGAGCTTGATGGTGTGAATTTAATGTTTTATCCTGCAACCACGACTACTACAAGTTTTCCACAGTCTGTGCAGAGATTTTTTTAATGTTCTTGGTACATGTAAAGAATGCATGTAGAAGCCAAAATATCAGATTAAAACATAATTTTACCTTTGGTTCAGTCATTGCAAAACAAGACCTGATCTCTCCTTCCAATAATGGCTTTAACCATCTTTCCTTCTGCTCCTCTGTTCCATAACGAACCAGAACTTCCATATTTCCTGTGTCTGGGGCTGAACAATTGAAGATCTAAAAAGCAGATTATAACACTATTAGTAAAAACTTTTATAAATAAAACACAAAAACAGATATTTTTATTATTTACCTTTGTGAATTAGTTACTAATAATTGTAGAAAAGATATGGTAGTAGGTATAATTTTCATTTAAAAACCAAAGGCTCGATTAAGCTAAAATCCTTCATCATTGTGGCTTTATATTCTCTCTTATGTCATCACTAGCAGCCTATCATGTAAACTCCTTTAGTGTGTTTATTGGAGGCAACTGACGGAACTGACGGAGCATGACAATACTATGGCTAATTGTAAGCCAAAGATTTAGGAAACAATAGATTCACAAACCTTTATTGTAAAGAAAGCTATTGCTAAAAAAATGAGGAATAATTCCACAGATACTAAAAACATTTTAATTTTAAAAACAATAAAATATACATTTTTGGAGGGATTTTTGAATTGGAGCGTATCTGTCAAATATAGGATACCTAAACAATGAAACATACTGATGTTATTGAACATTAATATATGCACTTACCTCAGGGGCATACAGAGATGTTCCCATTAATTCACAGAGATGAGCATATTCCATGTTTGTTAACTTGGCACCGTATTTAGCCTCTGGGTCACTCTCAAGAGGCAGAAAAAGATTCCACAATCCCTGTGATTTTGCTTTTTCCTATCAGACAAATGTTAACACCATTTAAAGTTATAGTAAAAGAAAAGCTATGTAAAGCTTTGTCTGACAAATTAAAACAATTAAGCATCGTGTTTTTATACATAAACCACACTGATATAAAATTACAACTTGTGTTCCAGTCCAACCCTGCTTTGATGCATATGATAATGCCATAAAATACATGCAGAAATTTTAGTAACTTTTTTACCTGAAAATTTATCAATATCAGCCAGATTTATAGCTACATTTACTTAACTGTGACACACCTTATTAAACATTTGTAATTCTGTTGGTAAGGTTTTTATATTAGTCATCCATGTTAGACGGTACACATCCGGATTCTGACCTAATTTTAAAGCCCCCCATTCAAAGCAATACATCTTGATGGAAGGACTTCCTAGATTGTGATTAAAGACCACACTGCCAGATTAAGCCCTTTGACTTCCTCTCCCATGAGCCAGCTGTTCATGCACTTTGCTATGTTCTAAAGCCTGATTGGCTTAGCATTTTGGCCTATTATCTGCCTTCTTCTGAAGGAAAATACAGATTCTATTTACAAACATATTTTATTCCTGGGTTAGATAAAGAGTTAGAAAACATTATATCTGTATTTTATCTGTACAAGGTATACCAAGAACATTTACAAACCCTGTCTGGAACTAACTGCTATGAACCATCACCGTTTTGCACACAACTTCTAGAAAAAGACATGAATTTATAAAAAGTGAGGTTCTTCTGTCTCTGCACATGTAACCAGCATTTATAAATAGTAATATGTACAGAACAAAGAGCAGGTACACAAATCCCTTCAATGTTTTGCTCTACCTATATGGCTGCAGCAGTCATACATGTACAATATCTCCAACTATAATGTCATATTTTATTTGATTTTTTTTCACCTTAAGTTCTTCAGTCAAAGGATGGGGCGTCCATCTTTTTTCTGAAAACTGGTAATTTCTTAGTTCTTGCTCAGCAGGATAAATATGAGTTTCAATAAACCCCTTTAATTTACTGTACAGGTCTTTAGTCTTGCTAGAAAGTCCATCGGGGGAGATGACCAAGTGACCACTCTGCACACACTGATGAGAGGCTCGGGAAGATGTAGATTTTGTCTTTTCAGAAAATCTATGGCTGGATTGCGCACTCCAAGTAGTGTAAGTCCTTGTTGGAGGATTTGTAAAAGTAGATCCAGGCTGAGATTTGAAAATTCTGAACCCCTCTTTAGTAGCAAAATCCCAAGCTATGTTGGCCATGAATTCTGTTAACTTTCCAGTGGCAGCTGCATTTGCAGAACTAGCCTGTCCTACAAAATATGGAAAAGGAGTTCACAGGTTATTCACTTTTACAGATAATAAACATCTTCTATTTTATTCCTAAATCCGCATAACGCTTGCATTGTATTTCATGGCCTAGTAAAACAATTAGGTTCCTATTTTTCCCTAATTTGTAGTAACTTGGAAAGGGATATGTTTTAAAGTTGTATGTATTACACAAAGAATTATATCATCTCACAAACAAAGTGCCTGATAACTGGGTGTCCCTAAAAAGGATTTTAAAATATAATTTGGTCCTTTGTCATGGAACCCCTTAACCGTCCAAGAACATCTTGCTCCACTATAACCCTGAAACAAGCTCGTATTTTTTAATGACACTGGTCCAAAAAATAGACATAAAAAAGAAGAAATGTTAAGCCTACAAATATTATGTTATAACGATTTTCCTATGTATTCACTGGAGTGAAAAATGCCACCATAAGAATCCTAGGCTCCTTCTACTTAACAGTGAGTGAATGTTGTCACCATAGAATACAGAGTGTGCTACTTAAAGCTACCAGATTTAAGGACTGGTAAACTGCAATATATAATAGTTTTCTTTTTGGGTTTAGGTACACAATAAATAAATTAGGATGTGATAAGCTATATTACTTATATTACAACAAACCATGGAATATTGTCATGGCTACTCACCCAGGACTATGTACCAAGGAAGTAAACAACAGGGGGTCAAACTACAAAACTACATTCTAAATTTAAAGACCCCTTTTACAAGACCTTACATTTAATTTTAAAACTTTGAAAAAGTACATTTCTAATACTAACAATTTACAGCTGTTAGAAGTATTCCGTTTCCTCTTCATGATGATATTTGTATTGGGCTCTCCACCCTGCCCTATCATGCAATGCCACACTGAAGATGATAGGCAGAGCCAAAATGCAGCGGGTGAGATTGGCAGCAAAAAACAAACAAATAAATAAAGCCTGGTATCAGGGTAGGTGAAATCTGCATTCTGATGACAGTCTTTGTTTACTAGACATCTGAGCAAGCTTTAATTGTGTAGGAGATCTGCAGATTTCTTTGACATTGCTGAGACAAATACCTTCATCTTTGTAATATTGCTTAGTTTCCATATTACATAAAGGAAAAGGTCTAAGGGTGTGGAAAGCCCAATAAAAACATCAGAAAATATCACAGAATCAGAAGGAGATGGGAGCAGCAGCTGTGACAGGCACAAAATGGAATCCGACCGGTCGAATTCATAGGAAAAGTGCTTGTAACTTACAAAGTGCCACCATTTAAAAAGAAAACGGGCAATTTGTATGTTGTATTAAGATTTAGAATGAACTTTCTCAAAGCTTAAGAATAAGCTTTCTCTGTCAACTCTGGTGACAGAATCTCTTTAAATATTCAAGTTAAGAGGTCATTGAAAAAAATCCATGGGTACAAAGTACCTTAGTAAATACAAATCCTTAGTAAATGCAAATTCCTGCAAGTAAATGCAAATTTTGAAATCTAAATATCAAATACAAAAATGTAGGTTAATTGCAAAGGTTCCAGGGTAGTGGAGTTGAAAACAGTTCCTGTGTGCTGACCTTGACTCCTAATACATTTAAATTGAAAAAAAAAATCTTAAAATATGTTAAAAGCCAAGTGAGTAGTTTCACTAGTGTGAAAACAAGTTGCAAGATGACTCTCACTCCTTCACTTGGAGCAAGCTGCCTTGTAAGCATAGCAAAGTGGAAATATGTCCTGTAAGGAGCAGACACCCCCTTTATATGGTTGCAAAATAACTGTGCAGAGACCAGAGACCAATCACTAACCTGTCTTAAATGCTATATGTTTTTAATTAACATATACAAAATACATAATTAGTATATTAAGGATAAGGAATTGATATGTAGCATAAACTAAGAAAATCAAAGCAAAGCTTTAGCTCTGCACAATTTGAGAGCTAGGGGTGATCAGGCAGGTAAAAACAAGGTATTGAAGAAGGCACATTGCCTGTCCCTTTCTGCAATACCCACCTATCTGTATTTTTCTAAGTACACACGCACAATAAAAAGGCCACAGTTTGGGCACCAGGGCCCTAGATGCAAGCTTTTTCCACAAACCTGCAGCATTCACTCACCTGATGAGTGACAGTAGGAATATTAGCTGCAGAATTTCAGGTTTTTTAGTTATCTCCTAACCTTTTAGTTATCTCCTTATAGTCCATAAACTGAAGGGATTGTGGGAAACTAATAAAAAGATTTTCATACTAGCAGTATGCTCTGAGAAATCCTGACATCTCTAAAGTATTCAGGGTCAGTATCTGCCTTACCTGTAAGGGAGCGCTTGTATACACCTTGCAGGATTGCTGCAATTCTGAAAAATGCAAATGCCATATAGAAGTTCCAGTTCTCCACCTTGGGAATACCCATATTTTCACAGTACTGTTCAAAGTATTCCTCTGCAGTGGGAATGCCCATCTCTGACAAATTATAATTTTGGAGCCCTAGGAAAAAATACCAAATACACATTTTCAAATATTAAACCCACAGATATAACATTATAAGTAAGTAAATGCTATTTACTTACTATGTACGTTACTTCTAATTACTGATAACACTAATTTTGTAAACATAGTGCAACATTCCAGTAAATGAAAACATGTTTAAAATGTGCAGGTGGTCATATTCATTTACTCTATAACAATTGATCTGGAGTATAATTGCAGCATGAATATGCACATTTCTGTTTTACTTTCAACACCTTCACCTTTACCTTGCAAACACAATGAACACACGGACATTTGAATCTGTTAATCAGTATTGGGGCATTTAAAGATAATCTGTCCAAAAACAGTGTAGATAATTGAGAAGAAATAAAATTTTTGCAACTATGCAGCTAACCAGGGAAGGTGACTGTAATATTATATGTCAATCATTTTCGATTTTTGCTTTACTATAATGATTGGCAATTCTGCTTTCAGCAGAGCTGGCAAAATGAACAAAGACACAAAATATTGTGTTTTATATAAGAGATTAGTTACTGTTACTGCTTAGGAGACAATACACATCTGACGGAACAATATCATGTAGAACCACCAACTATGTTTGTGCAGTGGCCTGCCTTATTGGATACATATTATATATGTGAAAGATGGTAGGTAGATTATTTATTATCTGCTCTCCCTAGTTAACACATAGGGCCAACTCTGTTGGCTACTATGCAATCAGTATGTACTTGTTGAAGAAAACATAATAATGGATTTTCTGAATGTAAATCTTTCAATATTCAGTAACATCATAAACAAAAAAATTACTCCTCATCTGCAAACATCTTAATCTACATCAGAATTAAGCATCCATGGTGATGATCAAATGACACACGTGTGGTGGAGATGGGTGGGGATTACATGTCTTGTTGCCAATCTTTGATAAACTGCAAAAGATAAAATTCCATACCTTTCTGAATAGGAAGATTGGGTGGAAGATAATAAACCATACAATTATAAGCTACGTCTGACAAAGGATCTCCAAGTGTGGACAATTCCCAATCCAAAACTCCAAGGACTTCCACTTTTTCTGGGTGAAATATTAAATTATCCAACCTAAAAAAAGAAAACCTTAATTACCTGCCAACAATTTTGTTCATTTGCTCAGCCTTGTGATCCAGACAGCATAGCCAGGATAATGACCCTGACATTTTTACTACACTGAAGGAAGACCCTGGCCAGACTTTAGATATTTGAATATTTACACACTTCTAACAAACAAGTAAATGAGCTTAGAAACAATTATGAGATTTAAAGTAAAATACATAGCTAAGTTATAGACATTAAAATTAATAAAACATTCCTAACATGTAGTGACTAAGCTCTACAACAACCCCTCACTGGATTCTGTACCTGTGACCTTGTTAAGCAAATAATTGTCAAAGCTCAAAATCACACTGTTAACATTGCTAGTTTTTAGGGCTTTCCTGACAAACAGCACCAAAATGATATTCACCAGTCTTTCCAATAATTACCTAAAGTCTCCATGTACTACTGTAGTCTTCTGATCTGCAGGTAGATGCAATGGAAGCCATTCAATAAGTCGCTCCATGGAAGGTATTTGGTGAGTCTCGCTAGCTCTGTACTGCTTTGTCCATGTCTGAGTTTGTCGTTGAACATATGCACCTATAAACAAAACGTAGGTTCAGTGAGCTCTGAATAGTAAAAAACAAAGAATGAAAACCACTACATGACCTTTTATCCAGAAACACTGCATGGAATCCCTGAAAGCTAAAAAATTTGTTAACAATCCCCAAAATTCTCCCCAGAATTTTTTTTAGGCTGGGTGGGAAGAAGCTGTAGGCGAGTGGCAGCCCCTGTATTGTGAACCAAGTTGTCAATAACCACCCAAAAACTGTCGGGTGGTCACTGAAAAATGCCGGGTCGTACACCCAGCTAAAAGGGGCTGGGGAGAACACTGAATCCCCAATTAAAAAAAACCTTTAGAAGCCGCCTAATTATTATCTATGATTAAACCCAGGGATGATACAGAGGTTATTAATGTTTTTATTCTAAAGACATCATATGAACATAAGCAAAGACTACTTTACAAATATTACAGAGGAGTGTACCTTGTTTGCCATAATCTTCCAGTCCGGCTGCATTGATGTCCACACTGTGAATTTTGCAAAGGACTTTATTCATTGCTGCATATATGGCTTGACGTTCTTTAGCATCTAGATCTGGCAAGGTGGGGTCTTTAAAAATGCGCCCAGTGCAATATTCCATCAAGTAAAATGGAGTTCCAATGATGCTGCCATTTAAATGAAATGTAATATTATACAGCATAGAAATCAAGGTTTTTAACCACAAAATACACCCACATGTATATTTTGACCTACCTTGAATCTTCACACAGGCCTAATACTTTTGGTACAGGAACACCTGCTTCACCCAGAGCTTTCAGAACACTACAAAGAATATATAATCAGTCTATAATGGTTAATGTACTTTAAAAAAACATGCATCAGATGCTTGTAATCGGTTACATTAATGTAGACCATTTATTCTCAACATAACAAGCCAGGATGAATAAAATACTGCTGTCTCATAATATAGGTGTAAAGGTGCAGGTAAAGCTGTTACCTGTACAGTGGAACTCTACTAACTACCCTGGGAGAGCCAATTTTCCTGTACAATCAGTCAGTCAGTCAGTTAGTGTATTCTAACAGATCAGTCTAGCAGAAACCAGGATTACCCCTAAACATCCTGATCCTCACCTAGGTGCAACAAAAGCAGACCTGTCACAAAATATTTGCAATTTAATTGTGCATCATTAATAAAATATAGTATTTATATAGTGCCAACATATTACGCAGCGCTGTGGCTATTTGGAACTATCATGTGACTATTGACTGTTACTTAGATACATTTTTACCATATTTTACCTTGATTTCTGGGTTAGATATTATTTTAAATATACTCAGTTTTATAATAATCAAATGGTTCATAACTATCAAAAAAAATTGGATCAGTAGATTCAGTATGCATTTCCTAAAATAGTGAAGCTTGCCCCCCCTCTCCTGTCTATAAAGGCCCTTATAGGTCACTATTGACCAAAAGACTGGTGGTGGGAAGGGGAGGGCTACAACAGGGCTATGAAAAGTGTTCACTAATTAAGCCTTCTATATCCATAGATCTGCTAATCATTTTGACCTATGTTTGACAGGTTTTACAGACGGTAACTCCTGCTTATCCATTTTGTCAGTATATGTGACAATAATGCACCAAGGAAGTGCCTAAATTTCTGACCTCAGCATCTACCTATGTAAGGCGATATATAAACCTACCGAAATTCCCTCTCTACGGCATGAGCTGCCGGCAGCAGTTTTCCTGGAGGTTTCTTCCTCAGCACCAACTGCTTTCCATTAAACCTGACATAGTAAGTAGGATTGGACTGTCCATGAGTGAATTGACGAACGAGTAGTGAACCTGCAATATGTAACATAAAATAAATTACCGGTACTTTAAATTCTCAGGCTGGCATTGTGAAATGTGAAATACCACTAACTGATGTCTGGGTAAAATAAAAGATGAACAAAGTTTAACACAATTTAACAATTATATGCAAACACATATTTTTTCTAATTATCATTGTTACTTGGTGTGGTGTTTCTCCTGTCTTGTTGCATTGAGTGTGTGAGTGGAATCATTGTGCCATAAGGAAATAAATGAAGATTGTTTGGTAAAAACATTTGACTGACCCCCTTCTCCAAAGATGAACTGCAGCCTTACCTTACACCATGCACAGTTGTACAGGCTCCAGGAAGCAAGGTGGCTCACATTGTGGATTTCTACATTTTGCCCTGACATTTATATACCTGACAGAACTTCTCCAAAAAGATCTTCCAGATACTTCTTCAAGGAATCCCTTGAAAAGTCCATTGATGGTCTGACAGAACGCGTGCTTGGAACAAAGTCTTTCAATGGGAACTTCAAGAATTTTTCTAATTCTTCAAGTGCTTCTTTCACATGGTTCACCTGTATGACACAAAAGTGTTGCTAAGCTGAAGACAGTTTGAGCTTAATAAGAGCTTTATTTCTTTATACGTTTTAATCACATGGCATACAACAGTAAAACGGCCTTTAGAGCAATGTTTCTCCAGGGTTCAGGGGAAACATAGGGTTCCTCCAAAGGTTGCAAGGGATTTCTTGGGAAATAAACACTTTGTAACTCCCAGGTCAGTTTAACAAATGCCAATATTCTTTTTGGCTATCTGTAAGGGCGACTTTCAATGTAACAAACATTCTTCCCAATGATAACCATGCAAATTTGCTGTGAGCTGTGGATATAGTAACTACAGTAGGGGTTATTTCAATGGTTCCCCTATGTTAAAGAGGTAAGAAGCCTGCTTTGGATAAATGATTGTTTGGAGAGTTACCAATCCCTAACAAAATATAAAACTTTAAAAAAGAAATTGTGTCTTAAGTCACAACATTAGTTAATTTTTAGGTTGTCAGGCTTTATTTTTCATCTGTCACCAGAACAGTAAGAGAGTAAAAAATCTTTCAACCTGGACAGACCTGGACCCCTCAAAAGGTACTTCCCCCTCCATTCTGACAGTTCCATTTTTACGTCCCTTTGTGTTTCCAGGACAGGAATCAAAGCCTCCCCAAAAGGACACAATTAGTATTTTCTTTCTCTTTCTTTCTAAAGAACTGGAAAGTGGCAATCAGACTGATCACTGACAGCCTGTTTGTCCAATTTTTATAAAGCCCCTAAACATTAAATGCGGAAAATCTACATGAGAAATAACATTCTTAGAAGTTTGTCAACTATAGCAGCCTATGTAATTCTCCTAGCACAGACTTCTTTTAATGTATTTGATTGATTTGGTAGGATAGGCACAGTGGACATCTAACACTTAAAAACACAAAAAATATATATATATATGTGTATGCTGATAGCCACTGACCTTGATTGTAGCAAAGCCCAACTGAGCGGCAGCTTTTAGATTCTGCCCTAGGTCATCCAGAAAGATGGCATCTGCAGGCTGAACATTGAGCCGCTCGGCACACAGATGGTAGATACGAGGGTCTGGTTTACACACCCCTTCCAAACAGGATTCCACCACCTACAATAGAAATGTACTGAAGAAGCTTAACTGATTATAACTTTATTAAGAAAAATAAATTAGTAAATATGAATTATAGAAATCAAATTCTTGATCTTCATCATCACACAAGGCCAGTTCAAATTACCTAAATACTGCTAGTGATATACTGCTAGTAAATCTGAGCTACCAGTTGGATATTATAGGTTGCTTGTGTTTACTTTCCCTAACCTAGCTGGATCAGCAGTCCAATAATAGGGTTGATGATTTGTGATAGGAGTGCTGGTAAGTTTTCATTTTATCTATTTTCGTCCTATAAAAGTGAAAGGATAGCTGGGGTAAGCTGGGATCAACAAGGAGTTTGCATTTTCTCCCTGTGTTTGCTTGGGGTCACAGTTAGGTTAAATGGCTCCCCCAGAGATTGCATCAAACTCGCAGAAATTGCTGGACACGATATGGATGTATGCGAATCATAACAGAAAATAAACTTAAATATATAAAAGGATATATAAACTTAAATATTTAAAAGGAGGAAGAGGTGTCACAACCAATCTGTTAGCAAACAACTTTGACAGTTCAGTAATGATGTGAAGAAAAAGAAAACTGCTGGCTGACACCAATATTATTTTGCCTGTACAGAAAAAAATACTTTGGATAAGAAATTCTAGTCATTAAATAGAAAGCTTTTAGGGGTTCCTAGTAACAATGTGGACCGCAAGGATGATATTTACCAAAAACGAAAAGGAACAAAAAGAATAGGTACCACAATAAAAAGGAAATCAAAATTCAACTTTTTTCTTGTACAAAGCTCAGATTGGTTGGACGCTATTAAACACCTACACATTACTTTTGCTCCAGTTTTCACACATTAGTTTCACAAAGCTTCACTTACCACATCAAAGTTTGAACGATCAATGGGCAGAAAGCTTTCTCCACTGTGAAGAAAAAAATTGTTGCTCAGAATAGCAGTTTTGAGACCCTCAGCTCGGATACACTGAATAGCTTCAGTCATTGTCGGGTGCTGTTTTGCCATCTCATTACTGGTAAGGTCAGTGAGGAAGCTGTGCACAGAAATTGTGCCGCCTGTCTGAAACATAATGTAAACTATATATTCTTAAAGGAACCGGTATATTTATACATATATGTCAAATTGTTACCTGCTGATTGATACAACAATGTAATATTAGGTCACAGCTCAAAAACAATAAACAATATGCATCATAAATATACAAGCTCAACTATTTCCTAGGTATGTCACATAGGACAATTGACATGGGGAGGAAAATGGTTTCAAAACTGGAAACTTGGCAAGCAATGCTGTATGCAAAAGCTAATGGTTTTCAAAACTATGTATCTCATAAATAACTCACCAGTAATTATTATCAGTGACCAACAGTTCTGCTCCAGTCTGTGTTGTTAAAGGGAAGATTCACCATTTTCCCTCACACAGCATAGAAAAAGGTGACACCAGGTTGACTATAAGACACTGCTTTAGTTGAAGGCAGATTAACTACTACATTGACCTTCCCTCCTTTATGATTTCTTTATGAGGAGTTCTGGAGGAACTGAAATTTAAAGGATCTTGTGCTTTCATCTTGGTGTCCGTGTCATGGTTAAGAGCTGTTTTGGTGGAACCAGAAGGACCTACACAATATTAGTTAGGTAGTTTTAATGTTTTATCTTATCAATGCTTATATATATATATATATATATATATATATATATATATATATATATATATTGAATATATATATATGCATGCTGCATGTGTAGATTTTCCATCACACCTGCTTGGACCTCTTATAAAATACAATTTATATTGTCAGATAATTTAACATAAGTATGGTGGTTTCTGACAAGAAACAGTACATTGCTTTAAAAGTTTTTGGAACTCACAATAGTTGAACAGAGACGTCCAAATTCTTCTACAAAAGCTTGAGCAGATAACTCCCCTCGCATGTATTTCATCCAGGGTCCACCATCACCCCCAGTTAGAAAGGCTTGTTTTATGGTGCCTCTAGGAACATTGTTTCGAATTTCCCATTCTGTGTAAAAGATATAATGACAGTATTGAATGCATCAATATCATCATTACGAGAAGAAATCAATGGAAGGTATAATAAAGTTATATGAAACTACTGTAGAGCCAATTATAAAAGCAACTGTACAGTATGTAATCAATTTCAGCCGACAGCTGGATGAATTAGATTGATCTGTTAGATTTTGTTCATTGTGTTACTCCATTGCTGTGGGGGGTCTCAAACAGAAAATAAAAAGACAGATACAGCAACTAAGAACTCATATCAGACTTTTTTTTTGTCTTCATGTCCTAAAGATTTAAGCTCTTCACCCCTGTGTCACCAGTGCAAGAAGAGAGAGAAAAAACCTCCCAAATTAGGTCATTAGACAGCTATGGGTCCAACTCAAGTTCCAACCCTTCCATCTTCTACCCAAAACTAAAACAAAAGTTTTTTTCCTGAAGTTGGGCTTTAAAAGATATTCTCAGTCATTGTTCCTTTAAAAGACATACGCTTTGCTACATCAAAGGTCATTGTACAAAGTACAGTGATCCATGGAAACCAGGAATCACTGCTCATTAGTCTGGAGAGGATACATAGCTGAAAGGGAAATAATATAATAAGTCACCTGGTTTCTTAGCATTTGCAGATGTGTAAAAATACAAGCTGTTCTCACCTTCAGCTAATTTGTATGGTGAAGGAAGGAGGACGCCTCCCATGTCAAACATAACTGCTTTATATCCACGTATAGATGCATGTCCCCATCTTACCGGACTCCACTGCTGCAACAAGCAGTGTCTCCATGCTGAAGAGATTCTGTAGGGACTTAAAGACGATGCCTGAAGGACTCTGGTTATAAACATTGTACCTAGGCATGAAAAAAAGATAATCAGAGAATAATAATATTTTAAATGTGATAGTATATATATACTGAAAATTTGGTACAGGTGTCACTTTGTTTGCTGGTAAATCACATTCAGTACTGGTAATAAGTGATTTCAAATGAGACATTAAAGCAAACCCCAGCTTTACTTTCAGGTTTGGACAAGGATCTTCCTATGTACTAAAAGTGCTTAGTCTGTTTTTTTTTTGCACACTGTCATTTCTCAATGTGTGCATTAGAAGCTGTAGATAGCGCTGATTTTTTTTGGTTTAAAGACATCCAGCACCATCCAGATCTTTCCTCTTAAGGTAAACAGTTACTGACAAAGCCCTTTCATTTATTGGATTTCAGTCCTCTCAATCATGAAATTACAGCATCACATGTAGATGTCACCTAGGACAGTCTGCATGCAAATACCTCTAGACCAGCAGTCATGGTCTGCGAGAAAATTTTGGTGGTCCCCGGCTGATCATGTCCCCCATATGGGCACAACTTTTGTTGCGTCCACAGCCCTGCGCTACTCCCCCCCCCCGGAATTAGGAAGCAGGTGTGAGCCTGCAATGGGAGTGTGGGAGGGTTCTGGCATCATGACCGCACTCTGGGGGAAGGTTCTTGCCCTTTGAGTGACATACTGCTCGTCGTGCACGGTCCGAGTCTGGTGAATTTAGTGGTCCATGAGGTCAGAAAGGTCGGCAACCACTGCTCTAGACTGACATCCGGCCATCAATGCTTTCTGATAATAAAAGCCATGCCACCAATTACAACATGATTGAATGCTCTTGGGAGGAGTCCTATGGAACATGTTGTAATGAGACATATACAGCATCCTGGTAATTCCTTCCACCAGCCATGATTTACTTGCATTGAACACAAAGACCCAGTTCCATGTCCCTGGAAGTAAAATAAGGTATGAATGCAATATATTATCAGAATGGGAAATGGGGAAACGAGGGACCAGGAAAGTAAAAAAAAATGTCCAATTTCAACATTTTGCAAAATTTTAGAGTTCTTTAGCTACTTTGCAGCGTTAAGCCTGGAAAAAGAATCTCTAAAATGACCTACTGTCTTCTGTGTATTACACTGGATTGCCAAGCATTCTGAATGGCACCTCAATGCACCTCTCCTCACGGCACAGCAGTACACAGCCCAAAGTACATCTGTGCAGGATGTGAGCTGGACCCAAATCATTTGTACAAAGAAGTTATGTGCTGTCATATTAGCTAACACATTGGATCTAAAGTGAACCCAGAGTCAATCAATAGGTTCCCATTATTGCAGACCTCTATAGACACATGTACTTACCTAAAATGTTCTTAAATAAGATTGTAAGCTCTTCAGGGCAGGGTCCTCTCCTTTTGTATCACTGTCTGTATCTGTCCATCATTTGCAACCCCTATTTAATGTACAGCGCTGCGTAATATTTTGGTGCTACATAAATCCTGTTTAATAATAATAATAATAATATAATTAAAATAATATCATATGTAGCTGCATTTATTTCTTTTTACATTTACCTTGAGGTCTAGAAGTAACTTTTAAAAGTCTTATATCTAAAAACTATTCTATCAAAATGAATATATTTGTTTTTATTAGATGCTGGGGAGTTACATCAAGTGAATGTTTTATGTAACTCAGGAATACCAATCCCACTTCCACATTCATTCTTTATTAAGGAGAATGCAGTGCTGGAACACAGGGAGCTGGATGGGAGCCCCCAACATCCCAGGTCAGATCCAGAGCCAGGAATAAGGAAAATGGGGGGGGGGGGGGGGTATCACTGAATATTCCCAGTCATATAAAAAGCTAGGACTGACCGCTCACCAGCCACCATTTTTTACTAAAATACTTGCAAAAGATCAGTTACGTTTCAGTTATAGTTAGACATTAAATGAGGAAGGATTGAATGTTAATGATCAGGGATATATCAACTTTGTAAAACTATTTTCAGGACTTTGTTCCAACCAATCAGATCTTTCCTTTCAACCACTACTCTGCCATAAATATATTATCCAAAATCTGATTGGCTGTAGGGAGTGTTACTCTGACATTCCAATTTAGGAGATGCTCAGTGTTTATTATTCACACTTCACATGACAGAGATCTCTTTAAGATCTACAACTAATTTATGTAAAAATGTTTATGACCTTAAAAGTTACTTTTTCTGTGTCCGCTCGAACTTCAAATGCCGTGCTTGTTTATTTACACGCACAGTTCTCTTTCTTCTATTTATCAGACTTTTCCATGCTAGAAAGCGTCAAACTCCAACTCACCCCCAACTAGGACAGAAACTGCGTGCCTCGGCTTTACCCTGGCTGCCTTTTGATAGGTCCTCACACACTAGAGGCCAATCATTCGCTTCAGCAGCCGCCATGTTTTTGGAGCCCACACTGGCCGGAATAAAGCTCATCTGAAGTCATAGTGACAGAAGGGGCAAGTAAACATTTCAGCGATTACATTCCCATCTTGTAAAAGGTTTCATACGCAAAGAAAGTACATAGACATATATAACTAATAACCCAATTGTTCATAAATATATTCATACTTATTATATAAGGCCATAAAACGAAAAGTAAATTACAATCTACGCCTTGTTTACATTGTTTTCCCTAATCAAACATGGTGGCCGCGGATCTTTGTCAAGTCATAGTCGACAGCCAATGAAAAGTCCCAGATGGAGTCAGGTGTTCATGATTCCGGACGTGCAGTTCTAAGAACGCAGAGAAGTCGGAGTGTGTCGGGTTATTGTAGTGACTCTTCCTCTGTGCTTTTCCTGTCCGCTTTTGGCTAAACATATGAGTGTTTCACTGGTTGTCGTCCGGCTGGAGCTTGCGGATAATTCTCCTGTTCCTGTGGGCTTCCAATACTGCGCTGGTGAGTATGATAAGCAGATACGAGCATACCTGTCGTGTTTGGGTATTTTGTGTTCCTTATTCCTGCTTTCTTCTATTCATATTTACTAAGGAAACCCTTTACAATACCACATATCTTCCACTGAGTACATAAAGTTATTCTATAGAGCACCATATACCTTATATACCGGTATAAAGAACACCTGACATGTCACAATACAGGAGCTGCTACCCGGTAACACGTATACAGATAATGACTTGCAGAGAAATGTTAGAAGTAATTATCTCCATGCTGGTTCCTGGTCAGAATGTCAGAATTTACACCTTTCCTATTGATTATTCTTTCTGAAGCCTCTTTCAGACATGTAGATATTTAGCCTCTCCTATATGTACCTGGGTTCAGATTTTACAGACTTTGTTGTGCTGTTCAGTGCACCCCAAGGGATTATAATGGGTCATTATGGCCTTCTAACAACAACCATGTGATTGCGACATGGCAGTGGAAATGGCCGCCTGTGGATGGGCCAGTGGAAACAACGCGTCACATCCAGAAAAATGGTTCTAATCCGTCAGTTTTAATGGACCGAAAGCCTGAGAAAAGGCTTTATTGCCTTGCATAGTAGTGGATTGTTCCATTTTCCCCCAGAACATTGAGAATATATAATACAATAGATTGAATGTTGTTATTGCATTGGGCTAAACACAGGTCCAGTGTGTCTGATGTATGGAAACAAAAGGTCAGTGTAACTGCTTGGCAGGGAGTATTTGTAGAAGGAGAGATTTGTAATAGCCATCTTTACAGGACAAAACCTTCCGCTCCTCATCATGGACTCTTGCTGCTCCATCACCGCCTTTTAGAGTACCCAGGATGTCTGTATATGGAGGAGAATGTGACCCCTATGACAATGCCTAGGTTTTGCAAACAGTATTGGCACCAATCATCAAGGGATTGAGATCCTCTTTTCCCCTTTGTCACCAATACAGACAATACAGAGCGAAAAGAAACAAAGTATTGCTTATTCTAAAATGGTCAGGACATGTTTTTCAGTACTCATGGAAAAGTTCATAAATGGATTTTTCAAACAAACTAATTGCTGTAAATACATGTCCAATAGTGTAAGCAGTCATTTGGTATATTTAAATGGAGAAAAGTGGGGACTCTTCTGCTTGGTAACATTGTTTTCTCAAACTGAACATGGACAAGAGAAAACAAAAGAGGAGAATTGTCTGAGGACATCAGAAAGAAAATTCTAGACCAGCATGTTAAAGGGGAAGGCTGTTGGACCATCTACAAGCAGCCTGATGTTCCTGTAAAAAAATAAAAAATAAAGGTGCAAGTATTAAAATAAAAGGTACATGAGACCGTAACCAACCTCTCTTGATATGGCCAAAAGAGAAAAATTGATACCAGAAGGATTGTGCGTTTGGCAGGAAATAAGCAACAGACAACTTCAAGGAGATAAATCTGAACTCCCAAGGTTGAGGTCAGTCAGTATCTAATATCACCATCTGAGACTTAGAAGGGACTCTACTGTTAAAAAAAAAAACATAAAAATCTAGACTGAGATTTACTAAAATGCATATTGTCAAGATACATTGTTTCTGGGAGACAGTGTTTTGAACAAGTGGAACAAAACTACAAAACTGGCTTTTTGGCAAGTCATATCTACTCCATGTTAACAGACAGAAAACATTGTGAGTACTATGAAACACGGAGGAGGCTCAGTTATGTGTTTGGTTACTGTGCTGTATCTGGCACCGGGTGCTTTGAGGCTGCGCAGGGAACACTGAAATCTCAGGACTTTCAATTGTTCTTCAGGGAAACAATACTATTCATTGTCCGAAAACTTCGTCTCATTTACAGGTTATGTTATATCAACAGGATAATGACCCAAAACAAACAGTAAAAGCACCCCAGAATGGCTTAGAATAAATTGTTGAAATATCCTAAAGTTGTATATTTAGGTTTGAAGCCTATTAAACATCTCAGAACCGAAACCTGCAGTTTGGGGAAGACACCCTAACAAAGCAAGGACAATTTTCTGAAGAAGAGTGGACAACATTACCTATTGTCAGCCACTTAGTTGTGTGCAGACCTTTACTTTAAAGGTGCAACAAATTATAAGAATAAGGGTCCCATTATTATTGTTGTGTCTGCTGCTTTTATTTCTGTTAATTTTCAATGTATTCTGTTAAATCCTAAAGCAAAGTCAGATTCTTGTTAAATACGGAGTAAACAGTGATGGGTGGCCAGTTACTTTTTTCATTTTTCATCCACACTTGATGGATTTAAGTCTTTTTTCAACCTGATTTACTATGTAAAATTGGAAACAATTGTAGGTTTTCTGTTTTCTTTTTGTGGATGGGTGCATCAAGTTAGTCCATGCCTCTACTTTATTTTTCTCATATTTTTTAGGGCCAAACTGCATTTTAGGACACTAAAAATTAATCCTCTGGGAAAATAATATTTTTTTTTTCTTGTAAACTTTTTCATATTACTTTAGGAGAGATTGTGCCAGCTTCTAAACCCTTTCAGCCTTGGCTTTCATTGTGTATTTGCTCATTAGGTTGCTGCAATTACTATATTTAGTGTTTATTATTCAATTATTATTGGAGATATTTTTATCATCCTGAGACCTTCCATGATCAACTTCTCCATGTAATAATAGATAATGCTTCAAAAAAAATATTTTGACCTCTTCTACACAGGACTGGCACCGCTGGCATTTGAAAATACTTTTTTTAGTTTGCTGGATCATCTTTCCACTGATTGCTATCGCTTATTACTTCACCTAATCATAATTTTATTGTGATAATTTAAGCCCAGCTTTGCCCAAAATCTTATTTTCTTTGTCCCTGTCGATCTGCTGGTGAGCGTTCCCAATGAAAGATAAGAAGTTTCTCCAGTAAGGACGCAGACTGCAGCAAAAATAGAAAATGAATTTGATACTATCAAAATTTTCCTTTTTGGTTTCCTCCCCATGGCAGCATACATATGTATGTCATGAAGTCATCAGAAACCACTTCATCTGTTAGTGACCAGTCAGACTTTAGTTTACTGTAGATCTGCAGTATATACAATGAACAACACTCAGTTTACTTAATCGGTATATTTTTTAATTAACCTGCTTATATCCCCTATTTTTATTGAAGTGAATGGGCTACATCAGTAAGTAGGTCACCCCAAGATCGCTGCAGAATATTACCCAGTGCCCATATGTTTTGTGGAAGTAATGTGTGCAAAGTTTTATCACTTTAACTTAAAAAGCCAAACTTGCTTTAAATTAACAGTAGGTACTGTTTTTGCTGCTGCCAGAACAATTGCAATCTTTGCTGATCATTAATAAGTTGTCCAATTATCGGTGGGGCTTGAGGAATCCCAGAAGACAAGCAGTCAATGAATTTAGAATTTACTGGTTGGCCTCTGGACTGTGCAGTGGGTTGTCCAACACTATTGAAGTGACACTTCAATACCTGTTAAGCTTTTCAAATTCTCTAGACCATTTTTCAAGTTATTACAATCACTTGGAAAATTCAAGTCAAATTTCTATGGTGTTTGGACACCACAGTGAAAATTATTTTTTGAAAACTTGTGTTGCTGTCCACATTGGCATGTGTTGTGTTTGAGCAGAAATGAATGTACTACTCACCACAACACTTATACAACGCACAAATATAGAGAAGTCAGGAACTGCCATGCATTGCTGTGAGATCCTCTTTTAAATGCATTTGGGGTGCCATTGAAATAATGAACACCTAGCAAAATGAATGTCAAGTGTGTTGCTACATGTTGTGGGAATTGACTCTTTAAACTGTACCTGACCTTTACAATTCCTTAAAAGCTCTTCATTGCTTCTTCTCTCTGTGTTTTTTGGCTCAGACGTTTCACAGCTTCTAACTACATATTGTCAGTGATTTGTGGAATAAGAGAGTTGGCATTAAATTTTTTATGCACTATGCACTGGTTGTTAAATAGGGAAACATTGTTTTTCTTTAAAATACTGCATCTCCCCACATGCTACTTTCTTTAAATGGCTGTGGTATACTATTATTGTAATGATTATAGAGTGCAGAGGATCAGAAAAGAAGAGCTCACTTATGATTCACCTAGGGGTATTCTGATACATTGTTATTGTACTTGCATTTAGAATGGTTTGAACAAAAAGTTGACATGCACTTTTTTTTTCACACATTTTATACCCATATACTGGTAGCCAGCGTTTTCATTACATTTATTCAGCATGGGGCTCTATTATCTATTTTGCCCATAGTTGAAATCTAACAAGCTGACAAAGCTGCATTTTATGTCTTATAAATAAGTGATGACATACATCAGATATTTCAAGTAGCATTGTGATGTCTTTGCCTTTTAAGTGGGGCACTGTACTGTCTTTCACCATCATACTAGCAGTGATTTATGATCAGCTGAACTATATTCAAAGGAGTACAAAATCCAATTACTCTGAGCTGCTAAGTGCTTTGAGCGTATTTTTCATATTTACATGGAGGTTAGTCTGTTGCTGTGTTCTCTGTTGTTTTCCGCCTTTCCTGTAAACCACGACTCATTAATAATCATGTTTCTTCCTAGCCACCGAGATGTCCGATGAGGAAATTAAAGAGAAGACGCTTCATACTGCAACAGCTTACTTAGATGGAAAAATGGCTGTAGAAAAGGCAGCGATTCTGCATCAGCACATTGGGAGAAGGGAAATGACTGACGTGATAATAGAAACCATAGGTCCAAGTACAGGTGAACAATGCTGAGTGATTTGACATATTTACACTGAAGACATTTTTAAAGGAAAATAGTCATGGTAGAAACTGGAAGGCTGCCATAGCAATCCTAAAAAAACTATTCTCCTGTCTTCCTGACCCACTGGTTTTAATACTTATCAGTGACATGAGACAAGTATGCAAATAATGATTTTCCTATATTTGATTCTAGGCATCTTCTGAATATCTGTAATGAAAGGTTGACTTTTTTTAGCCTATATGTATACATAATATTTTTTTCCCTTTTTCTGTGTACTGATAGTTTGATAAAACAATCTGTCTCTCCAGCAGTTTGCAATGTATGACCAGCAACATTGTACAAAACTCGCTATAAATTTAGTGTATCTCTGCAATATTCAAATAACCCCCCATGTTTTTTTCTTTTTTAAGAATACTGAAAATATCTAAACAATCCAGTGGCCTGACAACTCTGCTTTCGTGCAATGCAATTGCAAGCATTGTTGTTAGCCCTATCCAAGTTCTTATAGAATTTGCAACACCTCCCCTATGTTATAAAAATGAAAATCGGAGGGAGAGGGTGTTCTGTAATCTAGAAGGGTAAATTTTATGAAGGGCTAATTATCTCTGCTGCTGACAAAATTTCAAGCAGTGTTGTCAGCTTGAACAGGGAGCCTGGGGTTTACAGATGTATTTCCATACTTGCAGCATGTTTAAAGAACTAAAGCACTAGGACATATAAATTCATTGTATATACTTTTTTTTATTTTGGACAGACTTGGGTGGCAATGTATTTTTCTTTTTTTTTTCTTAGGATGTTTATATAGATAGTTTGTAATTGTCATGTAAATGTTGCCTGCTTTGTGTCTAACGAAGGCCAATATTATTACAAAAATAACTTGTCTGTGTCTACTTTATTTCATTTATTGGCTTTTGTCTTGTTCAAATATGCGTTACTGAATTCCCTAAAACTATAGCTAAAAGCACTATATAAAATGTTAATATTCCAGTAGTCATGTAGAGTTGGCTATTGGTGGTACTGCAGGCAAATTTAATTATTAAAAATGTTTTTATTTCTACCTGTTTTAGATGCACCAAGGGATTCCGGTTCAGAGAAATTAGAAGAATTGTCTGTAACTACCAACAAAACGGCTCCTGATTCTCCCTCAAAACAGCTGCCTGAGCAGATCACTTTCTTTAGTGGGAACCCCTCTGTTGAAATAGTGCATGGCATAATGCATCTCTACAAAACAAAGTAAGCACTACTAAAGTATTTTACTAATAAATTAGGTTCTTTATACTTTTTTTAACCATTTTGTTTCTAGTTACTACCTCCTGTATAGCACCTCAGGTGGCCTAACCATTTTTTAGGATTTTGTTTCACTTACACACAATATATACGTAAAGTATATTTAAATCCAGAAATGTCAAATATTGCAGCTAATCAGCCCATACATCTGCAGTCTGCATTTACTTTATTTCTTTAGGATAAGAATTTTTGGAAACATTTGAATATGTATTTAATTGCAGCGCTGTATATTAAGTGAGGCAGCCTGAAAAAAAATGCGGCAGCAACAGATAAGGCCAATTAAGCTGCATCATAGGGTATTAATGTTTATTAATTTTTTTAAATAGTTCTGTGGATAGTTGTTTGTTTTTTCTGCCTCTCTCCATAGTAGAACAAATGTTTAACACCAATAAATCATTCAAATTGAATTGCACAGTGCACTTTGAACAACAGTAATTCATGAAAAATGTCCAATTCTGTGTAGTATTGCAACATATTGGGCCTGATTTATTAACGCTGGAGAGGATACACTTTCATCAGCGAAGGATCTCCCAGCTTCAGTTATTATTATTATTATTATTAATAATAATAAACAGGATTTATATAGCGCCAACATATTAGGCAGTGCTGTACTTTAAATAGGAGTTGCAAATGACAGACTAATACAGACAGTGATACAGGAGGAGAGGATAGGGAGATATGTAGTGGTGGGAAGTAGTGATGGTTTCAAAAGACAGAAGAAGATGGGTAGGCAAGTTTGAAAAAATGGGTTTTGAGTGCTCTTTTAAATGAGCAGAAAGTATGAGCAAGCTGAAAAGGATGAGGAAGACCATTCCAGAGAGTTGGGGCAGCTCTAGAGGAGTCTTATATCCATACGTTTGATGAGGTTATGAGTGAGGAAGTCATTGGAGGAGCGATGAAAATGTATTATCTCCGGTCTTGGAGAGCTTTATTAAATCAGCCACATTGTCCTCGTGTATTAATAAAAAATGCAAATTTAAGAAGTATTCAAACCATTAGCTATGAGAAAAGTAGGTATATAGTTTTTTTTTCACATTTATGGCTAGGAAGCTCACTGGTAAAACACTCTTTGACTGGTGTAGGTAAGTCTTCAAGCTCTTCTCCTGGCATCCACCTCTACAACTCAGGGCTGAGCACTTTTAGGATCATTCACCTATATATATATATACAGTGTTCTCCCCAGACCCAGAAAAAGTAATCTAAAATCACATTACACAAGTAGAAAGTAAATTGGTTAGCTTCCAGAGGTTGCCAGACCTGCTTAATCTTGCAGTGAAATACTCTTAGCTGATCTTTTATTAACCAGAACATTGAAAATCTCTTTACTTTGAAAATAAATACATGGCAAGGTTGTATTTGACTGACTCTAGAGCCACGACCTAGTGACTTAGAAGCTGTCAATTTACTTAGAAGCATTGCTGAATTATTTGCTTTCTCTCAATGTTTCAAGTCTGCAAAATCATAGGCATAGTATGCTCTTGATTCAATCCTTAGAGTCTGTAGGTGTAAGAAAAGGAGGATGCGTGCACATTTTTCAAGAGGTGGCAATCCTATCTAGAAGGCATCCTAAATTTGGCTGCCGTTTATTACTTACATGGGGTAAATGCATTATTTAGTGGATATCTGGCTTGCATTAGATTTATACGTTTATAAATGTTGCATTTTCTTTTGTGCGTATGATCTGATATTGCTTCTTATGCCCAACATACTCATTACAGCTTGACTCTTATGTGCTGAAACAATGTAATGGGAACTACCTGAACTTTCCCATCAGTTTATATCATGTCAGGTAGCCCTTTACACTGCTTAGTTGGTGACACACCTAAAAGAAGACTGTAAACTCAGGTGGTGACCTAAAATACATTTGAGTCTTTTTATGAAATACAAGGAATTCCGAAAATGCTGTCATGCTGGCCAAGTACAAACACTAATCTAATCAGATTATAAATGTAACAAATTATCATTTCTTTTTCTCTCCAGTAAGATGACTTCACTGAAAGAAGACGTTCGACGCAGTGCAATGCTATGTATTCTTACTGTTCCTGCGGCAATGACGAGCCATGATCTCATGAAATTTGTGGCTCCATTTAATGAGGTTATCGAACATATGAAGATCATTCGGGACTCCACACCAAATCAGTACATGGTTCTTATAAAATTCAGTTCCCAGGTATTATTCTTACCATTTCTTCCTCTCCCTATTAAGACGAACAATTGCTGATATGTTTCTGCTTTGTTTCTGCTAACAACCCAGGAAGAAATTCTAGTTGTGTGGTGGCCCCTGTATTCTGACCCAACTCTTCAGTAACTGCCCAAAACCTCGGATGGTTACTGAAAAATGTTTGGTTATCCACCCAGCTAAAAGGGGCTGGGGAGAACACTACACTCACCTTCCCTCACTCTGTCAGACACTGCCGTCATCATCTGGTCCTTTTCTAGGTTCGGGTCTTCAGCCATCTTAATTGGCCAGGCTGGAAGGATGTAATTCAGGGGCGCCCACACTTTTTTGGCTTGCAAGCTACTTTTAAAATGGTCAAGTCAAAATGATCTAATGAGGTTTGCATGCTCATTGTGAACGGGCAATGCTCACTATAAATCCTAAGTAGTTTACATGTTGGAATGGATGGTGGTGTCGGTTATTCATATACCCAGTAGGTATTGAGCTGCTACACTGCAAGCAATGGTGGATTTACATATATTAAACAAAATAATAAATAACTGTCACATGAAACCTTGATTAGGGATGAAACCTTATTGTCTGCATTTATTAGTAGTTATTCGTTACGTTTTCTGCATACTCGTCAAGCTTACACAAATCTAAATACATTCTGACTTTTGTTTAAAAGCCTTCTCCTAAATCCATTTGGAGATTCTTGACGTGAAATCTCCTTTTTTTATTGTTTATCTTGATAAATGAAGAAGAAAGCAGTAAAGTATATGATGCTTCTATCTTTTCATTTTTGCTGAACTTTGCAAATCCTTTGTGATATTGCTGTGAGCCAGCATGATGTTTCCGTACTAATGCAGCTTCTTTGACAGTTGTACCCAGCTTACTAGATAGGGACCTGTGTCGATGGGCTTTGGCCTGTGTTGATTAGCTTGCATTTGACATCCATTTGATATACTGCTGAGCTTATTCAGAATTCCTTGACAAGTGCTTTTGACCAACTTCAAGATGCTTTTGTGTTCTCATATGGTTGTTTGGAGAAAGAAGCTAACACCAGCAAAAATGTTAAGACAATAAACACTGGCCTTTTTGTGCTACTTCAGACCACTCATTTTTAATTTATTTTATCCGTTTTGAGTCGCATGCCAACGGAGAAATATTCTAAAAAGTGGAGTGGGGCTAAAGGTAAAAATGAAAAAACGGTTGCAGACAGCCTTCTTCTTGACATCTTGCCTGGTGCTGCTGGGGAAGTAACTCTTAGGCTGGGTACACACGTGCAATAATTGTCATTGGAAAAGATCTTTCATGATCCTTTCCAATGACAAAAGACTGTACACAAAGCAGCATTCTGCTCTACGGAGAGGGGAGGGGAGCGGGAGAACGACGGAGCGGCACCCTGCTGCGCTCTCTCCTCTTCACGTTTATTATGATCATTCATCATTCATGGATCCACCAGGACCCATCCATGAACAACGAGCGCTGTACTCACGCCAGATTCTAGGCCGATGTCAGGTGATTGTCGTCCGATAATCCCATCATAAGTGTATGTAGCCTTAATGCTCATAGATGTGAATATGGCCATACACTATAGAAAGCTTCTGCCAAGAAAGCACTGAATTTCTGACAGAATGTCACTGCTGTTGGTAAGAGATGAGTAAGCACCTAAGGCAGGGGGAGGAAGGGCTGTGTCCTAAATTAGGTTTAGGGTTTTTACATAAACTTGCCTTTATGCAAACCTGTGACATATGTAGGCTGAAAGCTAAAGTCATAATTTTACAATATTACTTGCATGACTAATATCCTTATCCAAGGTCCTCAGTATCTGGGTCATTGATTGATTTGTGTTGTGCTTTACTGACTGTTGGTCAGTGGTGCTGCTACTTTTTAGTGTGGCTTGCAATTGGGAAAGCATACTAGCTTGTACTTCACGATTTAGGGAATTATTTTTACTCCTAGTTTATAAAAGTTGCACTAACAAGCTTACTTGTAATATAGCTTATACAGTTTTTAATAAACAATTCAGATAATGCATATTGTTTTACATTTACTGTTTAGGTAAATTGTTGATGTGTTCAGTTGTATACATGAAAAATACATGTGGAACAATATTATGACAGTTGAAAAGGCACAGCTACAGTAAAAGTGCACACTGGAATCTCCCAATTCACATGTATAGAGACCAACAAACAGTGTTCAGACTCCACGTGACTGTGCTAGGCATGGAGAAAAAAAACATGACAGAAGATTTATCTAGAGGAACATTGTGTATACATTCTATGCTGAGTGAGTTAGATCACCTGCATTGGTGCTTTAGGACCTAAACACCTACTACTAAACTGTGCTGGTCCATGGATTATAGGTAATTCTGTTTTCTACATTTTTCTATTTTGCCCCCAGGCAGATGCAGATAGCTTTTACATGGCAAGCAACGGACGCCAGTTCAATTCTATAGAAGAGGATGTTTGTCAGCTGGTCTATGTAGAAAGAGCAGAGGTTTTAAAGTCAGAGGATGTAAGTATATTCTTTATGCCTGTGTTTAATTTCATGAGCCCAAGGTAGGACCTGCTAACCCAAAGCAACATCATAGCTGTAGCAGATTTAATTCACAAAGCTTTAACACATGTGTTTGCTATTATTGATTGTTAACATGGTAGCTTAGTGAATTAAACCGTATGTGATTTTTGTCAGTAAACAGACGCATGTATTTATGGTATTTGAATAGGTTTGTTTTTATTCATTGTTACTAGAAATACAATTGTTATGTTTTTAGGCCCCTATTTTATCAAGCCATGAAAGCACCATACAAAATTTGCTAAAGTGACCCATTAAAAAAATTCTAAAGATGCTGCTTAAAAGGGCACTTTACTATGCCTTGAGTGTTGCTGCATCTAATTAAATCAGGCCCGATCTTGGTTGACTGATTTCTCATTGTAATATTATAAAGATTATTTTTAGCTTCTGACTTGAGTTTTTTGTTGACTTTAAAGTTCATTGAAATGTCATTTTCAGGGTGCCAGTCTGCCAGTGATGGATTTGACAGAGCTCCCTAAATGCACCGTGTGCCTGGAGAGGATGGATGAGTCTGTGAATGGCATTTTGACAACTCTGTGCAATCACAGTTTCCACAGCCAATGTCTGCAGCGCTGGGATGACACCACGTGGGTAACTTTTATTATCTAATCTGGCTGATGAATTCAGCAAATGGAACTGTTGCCCTTCACATCCAAACATGTGCTGCCTGCAAAATGATAGCTGAAAATTGTTTGGTTAATACAGACAGCAGCTCCTTTTCCTTTCCTAATGTATATTAATAAAACCTGTTTCTGTCACAGTTTATATTTGACAACAAGTGTTTTAAAGTTTTGCCCCTCACAAAGTATCAACAGGTTTAGGGGGAAGATTTTGTGCCTCCTGCTGCTTTTAAAAGGGAATTACTCTTGGTGTAATATTGTTTTATTTATTACTGTGTATAGTTATTTTGACAGAACAGACATGTTCTGTTTGATATTCTAGGGGGTGAAATCATCACTAATCTGTACGTACACACGTGCAATAGTCATTGGAAACAAGTGATTGACGAATGATCGGCCGATAATCTTTAACAAAAAAAGTGCACAACGACTGGCTAACGACGCCGACGAATGAGGAAAGTCGCTGGAAACGAAAGACCGTCCAGGCGGATCTGATTTGACGACAGTCGTTCACAATCTATTCTGTGTTCGGTCGTTCAGTGATCGTGAATGGTTCAGCAGTACTCTTTCTCTAGTACACGTCACTACCTGCATCGTTTAAACTATGGTATCTAGTGTGTGTACATTATTGGTGGATTATATTTGAACTCATTTTTTTGCTTCAATATAAATGTTGATCGGTCGTCAATCGTTCGTTTTGCAACGACAGTTATTGCACGTATGTACGTAGCCTTAGACTAAAACATTTACTAACGATTGGGTATCAAATGAAACAGAACATATAATACCCCATATTCCTGACAGGTCATATACAGCTTTACTTAGTACAGTACTGCAAAAAAAAGATGATTTTAGGTTATCTGCTATGACTGTCCTGAATAAAGCTATA
The DNA here is from genome assembly GCF_032062135.1 of Pyxicephalus adspersus. Lineage (NCBI taxonomy): Eukaryota > Metazoa > Chordata > Amphibia > Anura > Pyxicephalidae > Pyxicephalus > Pyxicephalus adspersus. The sequence continues at coordinate 55,333,301 of NC_092863.1, read as the reverse complement.
CAATTATAAATCTTGTTCTAGTTAAAACTAGACACTTCAAGAAGAAATACCTAAAAAATTGTTCGGCTGTGTTTCAATAAAGAGTTACCTTGTTTTAAGAATAAGTGGGCTGCCATGGCTGACCATTTACCTTTTATTGACAAGTCATTGGCCAATAACTAGAATGTAAAGCAGGAATGGTACAGTAAAGTCAGAAATCCTGATCTGCATAATTCAATACTCTGCAGTGACTGTTTAATTTTTGTTTTTTTTTCAAAAGGAATTTCTAAAAAAAAAAAAAAAAAAAGTATGTGCTTTAAATGTGAAAAACTAGTTTCCTACATACATTTTTTATTGATTAATAAATACTTTATTATTTATGAAAAATGTACAAATACTAAGCATTAGTACTACAGTGTGATACGGCGCAGTCCCTGGGTGAAAATGTGAGGTCCCATACTAACTCCATCCAAATATGCCATCCAAACAAGACGTTTTGGGGCCTGTGTCCGCGTGCTTTTGTAAGTGTTAGAAGTGTATCTCTTAGACTATAAAAACTGATGTGAATGAAATGCTGCATAAAGATTTGAGTTACTGTCACACCTAGGAAATGACACCAAACCTTGCTAGAACATAAACATCCTAAAGCAACAGTATACAAAGGGTAAGAACTTTAATGATAATATGTAAATGTTCTTATCATCCTCATTTAAAGCATATCCCTTTTCTTTCTATTGTTCCAGGTGTTCTTTGTTTAATTACATGAGATTAGATTAACATTTTTCTTTATTGGGAGCTAACTTAAATAAGACATTGGCAATGCAACCTGAGGGCATGGTCTGCAACACTTTGCATAGATGACATATATAGATAACATCTATTTATTTAACTACAGGTGTCTGTAGTAAAGCAATCTTTGTTTTTGATTCATTTCACCAAGTCTTCCTTTGTCACAGCTTACAATAGTTATCTCACTTAAGTCCTTATGCGCTTCAGATTTGGATGTAAAACATTTTTCTTACAGATGTCCAGTGTGTAGATATTGCCAAACCCCAGAACCAGTGGAGGAAAACAAATGCTTTGAGTGTGGTGTACAGGAAGTAAGTTGACATTTTGGTGCTCTGCTCTGGAAACATGTGGGTTTAATTTTATACTGTGTCTTTTGCATGGAACACACTGAACAAGCTGTTCTGCTTCAGAGCTGATGTTTGCATTATGAATAAAACTGCTAATTAAACTCATAATATCCTGTATCTCATAATCCAATGAATATCAGTTCACACTGAAAAGTTTAGGCAAGATGTTGTAAGAGGTGTTTTCTGTAACAATAATATATTTCTCTTATGTGTACAATAAGAAAGAGTTAAATACCCTGTAAAGTTTTTATTGCTATTGCCACTAGTAGAATTTTTGTTTTCCATGTCCAAATGTTTTCCAGTTATCTTCAAAACAAAGATTTTGAAACATTCTAATGAGTAACCCTGAACTGATGACAAGTGTCCATGTTATAGATTTGATCGCCTTTTGCTTCCTGTTACATCTTCAAGAAAAGTTTTTATTTAACTAGACAAATTGTTATTTTAATTACTAACAGGAGATGTGTATTTCATTATAATCACTCAGGGTCCCTCCCTAGTAGCTATAGCAATACCAGCAACAGCGTGAAGAGCAATATCTCCACCCACTGTGTAGTGCAACAAAGCAGGAATCCCACGGTGTGTGTGTTAGGCTACGTACACACATCCAATGGTTGTCGTCTGATAATCGGCTCAGGGCCGATATCGGACGAGAATCTGACGTGTGTACAGTGCCCGTCGTCCATCGCTTGAATGACTGTCCTGGTGGATCCACGGACAATGGATGACTAACGATCGTAAGCAGGGTGCCGCTCAGTCGCTCTCCCCCTCCCCTCTCCATAGAACAGAATGGTGCTGTATGTACAGCACTCGTTCATGCATGGTGCTGTCCTTAGTCGCTGGAAAGGATAGTTAAAGATCCTTTCCAACGACAAATATTGCACGTGTGTACCCAGCCTTATAGACCAGTGGTCCCCAACCCACAGTGCCAGTCCGTGGCTGTTGAGTTGCGGGGCCGCAGGTAGCGGGAGGCGGCCATCCTTGCACTGCTCTGGAACTGGTGACGGCGCGGGCTGCTTTCCTCGCACTGCTTTCACAGGAGCTGCTGGGAGTGACAGAGCGGTTCTGCTGCTTGACAACACGTCGGCTTTCTCATGCTGCTCTGCTGTTCTCAGCTGGTGTACTTGGCGGGAGGCAGAGCTGCTGGGGGTGGCAGAGTGGTGTAGGCTGTACATGTACCAGGCCCCACTGTAAGAAAAGGTTGGGGACCACTGTTATAGACAATGGTTAGCTAATAAGGATGCCCTCATATACTTTTATATCTGCAAACTATAAAGAGTAACATGGCTTTAAACACTATTTTGTACATATTAACGCGATAATCTCACTAGTGGAAACTAAATCCTCATCACCAGTGGTGACTACAACTGTCCATGTGATTGCGAACCACCAACTGTCCAACTGTGCAAAGTGTTGGCTGCCTGAGTCCACGCATGGGATGGATAACCAGTCAGAGTGGTTCCTGATCCTGTTTTCACTATGGTGTGGTTGACATCGTGATTACATGCAGGTCTGCAGATGAACAATACCACCTTCAGGTTGTAGTTTAAACTACACAGTAATCCATTTTTTTATTGTCCAAAATTCCAAAAAATTCTCTATTTTGAATTTATTGTTTTCATTTTTTTGTTTGATAACTTTAAGGATTTATAACAGTGGGGTTTTAATAAAACAGTGTACCATAAAACCATATATGTTCTTAGAGCTTTTAAAAATATTTGGGTATACAAAACTAAATTACTGGCACATTACCAATATTTAGCCTAGCCATCTAGTCATTAATAACATCATCTGGTTTTAAAGAAATCAAAGGAGACCTGTCATGAGAGAAAAGTGGGGTCTGGCACTGCCTAGCACCGTTTCTTAAAATCATACTTGAATGGCTGCCATGCTTAACCTGTTGCTTTAATACTCTGAATCACTGAGAACATGTATGCACATAATGACTCCTAAAATACTCAAATGTTCATCAAAAATGTAGAAAGCCAGATGGTCAGCATTTTAGCCAAGCAACTAACATTTCAAAAAGGTCTTTGTGATGATCAAGCTGACATGTTCCTCTAAAAAGATAATTAAGACTAGTAAAAGAGTGTAAAAGGCCATTAGGTTCTCTAGCTTAACAGTCACCATCTTTCTGGGCCCACTACAACCTTATCCACATATTGCAGCACTGAGTATGCACAGAACAATATGGCAGGAGGAGCACCAAATATCACCACATATATAATTATATTGGATAACATGAATAATACATGCAGGGATTCTCATCTCCTGATTCAGAATTTTTCTTTGTATTGCAGAACCTCTGGATTTGTTTGATATGTGGTCACATTGGCTGTGGCAGATATGTTAGCAGACATGCCTATAAACATTTTGAGGAGACACAGCATACTTATGCAATGCAGCTCACCAATCACAGAGTCTGGGATTATGCTGGAGGTATGTTTTGTGTTGCTGTTATTTTGCATTTTATTTAGCAAAATTTACTATGTGGAACACAATGTTGAGAAACCGTGGTATAGACAAGTGTATATTTAAAAGAAAAAGATAATTAGGTGGGTTGTGGTCATTGTAGTAACTGTGGGGCCCTTCAGAATGACTCCATGTACAGGCTTTGACTGTTTTGAGTTTTTGGCTAAAAGTGAGTTATGCCTGTAAAGAACACGCAAAAAAAACAATTAGACTTGTGACAGAACAACAAGGATAAGGTGATATCCTTATTTTTGCAGCCCCTATATAGTAATCATGTACTGAAAAGCTCTACAACAGTCTCTGTTGTTATTATGTGTTTATAAAGGGCCAACATTTTACACTTCAAAGTCCATGGCCATATCACGGGCTGTCCCTCAAAGGGGCTGACAATCTAATGTCCCTACCATAGTCATATCTCATTAACACATTCTAAGGCCACTTTGGGGAGAAGCTAGTTGACCTAACTGTATGTTTTTGCAGTGTGGGAGGATTCTGGAGTGCCTGGAGTGGGAGAGCACAAGTGTGGGAGTGGGAAGAATGTACAAGCTGTATGCTGATAGTGTCATAAATTACATTTGAACCTAGAAGCCTAGTGTGGCAAAGGCAATTGTGCTAGCCATTAATCCAACTGTTTTTTTTTTGTACTGTTACTGGTGTAAGATTTTGTGTTCAGTCTCTTAGACCATCCATGCAAATTGTCTGTTTTTAATTGGAGGTCCTAAAAGGTCGTTTTTCAACCCAAACTTGGGGTTTTGTGCTACCTCTCTCTAGGTTCTTAGTAATAAAATGTTTCCCGTTCCACTGGATTTTTATGTTTTCCCTCATTGTACCTGTGAAGATTTTCTTTTCTTCATTTTTTCATAGTCTCAAAAATGCTTTTTTTACACATACACAGTTTTATTTGCACCAACTGTGCACTCCAATTTATAGTTCATTTTTGAACAATATTAGAACAATTGTTCTGGTTTGTTGTAAACCCCAATAAAAACTATTTGAAAACCAAATTGTCTATAATCCCCATACTAATGTTGTAGTTGTCCCTGTAAGAGAAAAACAAAGATGGCAATAAAAGGCCATCAGAAGTTCTAGTTTATTCCCCTCTTTTTTTATTTGTTTGTTTTTATTTTTGTCTGGGAAGTATGTAATACGTCATTTTTTGTATGTTCCTCGCTAGATAATTATGTTCATCGCCTTGTTGCAAGCAAAACAGATGGAAAAATAGTTCAGTATGAATGTGAGGGAGACACGTGTCAAGAAGAGAAGATAGATTCTCTGCAGTTAGAGGTTGGTAAATGCACTGTTTGAAGTTGATGTTGATCAAACATAAAGCTGTGTTGGAGGGTGGGTGTGTGTTGGGCAGGGTGGGGGTATAAATAAAAACTTGAATTGAAGGGTGGTGTGCAGATTCCAAATTCATTCTGACTTTCCTTTGGCAGAAGTCCTTTTACCAAATGTTCAGGCTTTTTCATGTGACCAAACCAAATGGAAGTGAATACCAAAGAGTGAATACTTTATAGATGTTGTCCCTTAGATTTAAAGAAAGTCTGTCACAAACTATTTTATAGCTGAACTCCACAAACAAACAACTTTACCTTTTCCTAATCTGTTCCACATCCTTCCTTTATCAAATCAGGGAAATAGAACAGCTTCCATTGCACTTCCAAGCTAAAATGAGTAAGCTAAAATGCCTTTGGTCTATTTCATGCATAGCTGCAATACAAATACTTCCAGTTTGAGATTTATGCATTTCCTGTTTAATAATGTGAAACATTATTGTTCCCTTTTAAAGCAACACTAAAATAAATTCTTTCCACAGATAAATACTACAAACTTTGCTCCCTTAAACTTTCAAGCATTTTTGTACACCTTCACGTTATATTGAATGGAGGGGGAGACTAAGCTACACAGAAATTGTTTTCTTTAGGTGTTTCCAAGTTAGGCACACGTAGCCAGGTTAATTCACACATGGCAAAGTGTGAATGGAAAGCTGCTCGGAAGTGGGATTCATCTCCATCATCAGAGATTTTGACAATCATTTCAGTATGTTAGGATTGGGTTTTAGAGCGTCTCCTATAAAATAAATTCATGATATCACAAACTCTTGGCCAAGATTCATACTAAAATACTCGTATACTGTTTTTAGTATTTTTATTAATAAACAGTATTTATACAGTGTTAACATATTATGCAGCGTTGTACATTAAATAGAGGTTGCAGATGACAGACAGACACAGACAGTGACATAGGAGGAGGAGAGGGCCCTTACTCGAAGGAGCTTACATTTTAAGAGTTTATAACAGTAATTGTTATTAGCCTGTGTCCTTAGGCACTCTTCTATCATTAGGACATCTGATGGGGCCCATTTGTAAAAAAAATTCCCTATATAAGCAGCATGCTGGCTTGGAGGGTAACAACCCTTGCCTTTGCGGCACTAGGGTCCCAGGTTGGAATCTTGGCCAGGGTGGTATCTGCATGGAAGTTGTATGTTCTCCCTGTGTTTGCTGGGGGTTTTCTTTGAGCACAT
>NC_092863.1:55264691-55327061 GCF_032062135.1 Pyxicephalus adspersus | reverse complement strand
TTTTTTTTTTTATCATTTTGAGGCCTTTACAATGTTTTTCTATCATCATTTGTTCCACACCATTGGCCGAGCTATTAGCTTCAAATCTTGAGGCTTTCATTACAAGTGCTGTGTGCAGATGGCACACTCGCATATTAACACATTTAATTATTTTATTTGTTTCCAAGCTTGACTTCATACATGAATGATTTAACTTGTTAACATACAAACTCAGCCATGGCAGTCGGCTGAGTCTCTACTTGTAAATTAATGTATCCTATAGAGGTGTTTGTAATGGCCTGGCATATAGACAAAAAGAGAATGAAATGTGCTACAAAACATTTTTCTTCCAAATTGCCACTATGATATTCAATCATGTGATGGGCTAAAAAACATTAGGATATTTTGTCCATCACTTCTTCCATTTTGTCCTATTCCAGTGAAAGATGAAAAACAAATAACTAATATTTAAATATTTTATTGTGCCACACTAACATGAACAATTTGCATGGACTGTACTTCTTTACTTAAGAGGTTCTACTTGAAATTCTGGCCAGTCTAAACCAGAAACTAATCTCATCTCTATCATACAACATTAAAATCACAAATTGCAACTGGTAAACAAGTGAAATCACAACAATTAGTTTCAGTTATACACAGGAATTTTTTTTTTTCATATTTTTTCACCAGTTTTCTCATATTATGATTCAAAAAGAAATGAGAAGACAGACAAATGCAACAATGGAAACAATTGCCTGTGCATAAAAGGCAATTTCTATGATTTCACTTGGTTAACAGTCACAATACCAAAAAACGGGTAAAGCAGGTGATTTTTATTATGCCATAATAGGCAGAAATAACTAGAAATTTTTGCTTTGAGTTTTACTTGGTTACCAGGTACAGTTTGTGACTTTTAAGCAAATGAAATCACAGCAAATGGTTATACACAGCCTAATTTTCCATTGTGGTTTGTCTTGTGGTTTTTGCAGCACATCTACAGGTGAATAGAAAAAAGCTTCTGACTGCCCACAGTGTTCAGGGATATTAAAAGTGGCTTAGGAACCCACCCTGTTGTTTTTTTGTTTTTTATTCTGACAGTCTGTCTGTATGGAGCATACATTTTCAGTTTCATCAAGGGTTGGAAAAATCAAACAGGTAAATTTATTCCCGGGCAGCTTCCCCAACCTGAAAGTTTATACTTGAAAGCCTCACCCTGTTAGCAAGAGCTCAGGCAGTGCAGAAAGATAGTGTGGCAGCATTATTTTGGTAAGTATAATTGCATGGAAAGGTGGGCCATTTTCTGACACTGGTCCAACCAGGGCAAGAAAGTTTATTTTTAAATTTTAGATTGGTATTACAGCTTTGCAGATCTTTTATACACTTGCCCCAAGTAGGTCAAATCAGTGAAAAAAATAGTATTCTATGATGTGTATATTTCTTTTCATCTCATAATTTTACACTGTCTCTGGTTACAGTATTCATATCTGCTCACTAGCCAACTGGAATCTCAACGCATCTACTGGGAAAACAAAATTGTACGCTTGGAGAAAGATACAGCAGATGAGGTGAGTGATGAGGAAGAAAATACTTCTTAACTGCATAGCTAGGTAACGGTGGTCTAAACTCTAAGCTCAATCATTTATCTGGTATATATTTTTCATTTATTGTCTTCTCCCTGTTGGTAGCCTATACAATTTCCCAACACAGAAGTGTGTACGTAGCTTTACAGATTTTGCCAATCTAAGCAATTTGGAAGCTCATTTTATAGTTACTGAAATCTTGTCATCAAAGTGTCCACATGTTATTGTTTAAACCTAGGAATATCACAAGATGCACAGTTGACAACCGGCAGAAACTCACCTGGCTGTATACACCATATTTTAACCTAGGTTTAAAGAAGCACACATTCCACCAAGCTAAAATATACCAAATCTATTTATTCAGGTGTTGCATACTTTGTAGTTTTAGTTTCTTTTCATCAAGTAAATGGCATTTATAATTCATAAATATGCATAGTCACACAAGAATTTCAGAACTAGATCTCCAAAAATTATTTTTTTCTAAACCAGCAACACATTGGGAATATTTTAAAACAAAATGTTTATGTATGTTTTTCAGCACAAATAGCTCACTCTCTCATTTTGGGATTCTGAACAAAGATTGCTGCAAACCAGCAGATACTCAGTTGGTCCAGGGGCAAAAGGGATTGGTTTTGCATAGTTCTTCCTGATATCTCACAATGAGGAATAAACCTTTTATTTTCTATGTTTTTTTTCTATTTTCATCAAAATAAGTCCAACGTCACATACCTATAGACAAAACCACATAAATATATTTTGTATTATTTTGTATTGGATTGGATACAGGACTTTGTATTGAGTCCAATACAAAATATTTGAATTTCCTGCTACGACCCCCGTCAATGGGCATATGCACTGGCATTGTAAGGAATCGCCGAGGTACGCAAAGCCAGGTGTTCTAATTCTTTCCTTACTTCCTTGCAAAAAGCTTTACATTTTTTGCATGGAAATTTATTTAGATTGTAGGCTATACCTCACCAACATATGTCCAAAATTTTATACATTTAATAATAAACTTAAAAAAATAACATTATAAAAAGAAAAAATCTTTTAAAAAAATAGTGTATAATGTAATGTAACTGTACAGTACCCTATATAATATATATGTAATAAAATTATATATAAGATAAAGATTTCTTTGTATTGGACTCAATACAGCTTTTTTGTATTGAATCCAATACAAAATTTTTGAATTTCCCACCTCCCGCCCACACCGACATCACCGTGAAACCCCGGAGATCATCACTGCACACGCCGGGAGAAGACAGAAGAGACAAGACGTCTCCGGAGCAGCTGCGGGGAAAAGGTAAGTGTTTTTTTTCAGTTGTAATCCGATTGTCATACAATGTTGTATGACAATCAGATTGCTCTGTATCGCTTGTTTCTATTTTAAGCTACCCCAAACCTGGTTCAGGGTAAACGCTTTCAGCAAGTTTTCCTACCCCAAGCCAGGCTGGGTAACCGCCCAGGTGGTTAATAATAAACAGGATTTATTTAGCACCAACATTACGCAGCGCTGTACATTAAATACGGCTTGCAAATGACAGACAGATACAGACCGTAGTGACACAGGAGAAGAGTCCCCCTGGTATAACACAGTGGTACCTTGGTATAAAGCTACGTACACACTTCCAATTATTATCGTTGGAAAACGAACGACGAACGATCCTGCACGATATCTACGAACGATCGTATAGCATATATATATATATATATATATATAATCTCAATGCCTGAATATAGTGGACTGCATTATGCCAAACCAGACCCCACAGGAAAGCATATGCATTCAAGTTATAGGTCCATAACAGGAAAAACCATTTAAATCTAACCTCAGGTGTAAGACACACACAGTAGATTCCACTGTCATTATTTAACAAAAATGAAAGATGTATTAAAAAAAACACTAAACCCCATTATTCCATACCTTGTGGTAGCAAAAGGTACTGTAAACATTATCAGTCTCTCACATCATTGTGGAGGAATTTTGGCCAGATCTTTACAACATTGCATTTGTTTATGCACAGCTCACTTAAGGTCTTGCCACAGCTTCATAATATCAGACCTCCATTTCTAAGGCACAGTAGACAACAGCAAAAGCCCTGAAGGCTGAACTGTTTTCATGTGCACAGCATAATGCAGCAGTCTAGAGAAAGGAAGTCTTGGAACTCTAACAAAAAGTACAACAAACCTAGAAAATAAAAATATAAATTTTAATGCATTTAACCTAAAAAGAATACACACACAAATACGAATGCTATCTAAATCTGTAGATGTGTTTTACATAGCAAGGAAAAAAATTGAAATTTCAATGACTAAAGTGAACCTTTTAATTCTCCAAACCTGTAGGCCCCCATGATCTTCTCCATTTGTTGTTACAAATACACCCTTCCTTCCCCAAACACACAAATAAATCCTTCCTTCCCCAAAATCTTTAGCCAAACAAGAATATGAGTGGAACTAAACCATCCTATCTGCTAAGGACTGTTCCATTATTGCCTGTATTTAGATGTGCAGGTGCCATTGTACTGTACACTTGGCCAGCCAACCATTCACCAATCATCACCACCATCAGGGCTTGAAAGATTGGTTGGGATCTCACATAATCACATTATTAAAACATATATAACTAAAGCCCCTTTTAAACTTCTGTCTGTATCTACTCTAAAGTTGTAATAGACCACTTGGGGTCATCTTTATGTTGTGCAAGAGGCAAATTGGTACTCGGTGGGTGAATAACTATAGTTCTGCTTTATAAAATATCAATTTCTCTTATGCAATAAAAACTATTTCCTTCCTGTTCACTATTTTCTTCAAAACAAAGTATGTGCTGCGCATGTGCTTAGCGTATGATGCTCGATATGCCAGCGACATAAATAAAGCTTTCAGCTTCACTGATGAAAGTTTATCCTCTCCAGCTTTGGAGAGCTTTAATAAATTAGGCCGATTTCTTTTGTTGCCTCAAAAAAATTAACTTAAGGAGCACATTTGTCTTATGCAGCAAGTCCTTCCAGTTTTTAGTCCAGATAGGAAGAGTCCTAAATGTAGGTAAGTCTCAGTGGAACATTGTAAACTGGGATTGTCAGGGGGGGATAAAGTCCATCTGTTTACATGGCCTTATATTTCCTTATGCAACCAAAACCAAAGGCTTTCAAGGTGAAAAAGGATGATTGCAAGGTAATAAAGGCCTTATGAAAGCCTGGGGACAAGGATAACTTTCCCTCTAAGTCCCAGTTAAAATAAATAGTTGAGATCATGGAACCTGCTTGGTTAGGATGAATCTAAAAATCTAGAAAGGAATAGAAGACCAAGAATTTAGGATCACAATCGGCTAAAGAGATAAGCCTGTAGATGGCAACTTTGGTAGAGTCCTACTCCATGTTGATGAAATACTAAGGAAGCTTTGTTGGCCTCCAGAGTAAGTGGATGTCCTTTTCTGATGTTCTTAAATTTTGATAGATGAACAGCAATAAGTTCCCTATACTTCCTACAATAACCAATGTAAAACCTATCCAGTCTTAAGCCACATACACACTTGCAATTATAGTCATTGGAAAGGATCTTTCATGATCCTTTTGAACGACTAATTTTGCACGATACATGAACGAGTGCTGTACATACAGCAGCATTCTGCTCTATGCAGAGGGGAGGGGTAGAGCAACGGAGCTGCATCCCGCTGCACGCTCTCCCCCTTTACTTGCATTATGATCGTTTGTCGTTCATCGTACGTAGATCTGCCAGGACGGTCGTTCGGACGATGAACAACGCGTGCTGTACCCACTTCAGATTCTTGTCCGATATTGGGCGAGAACCATTGGAAGTGTGTACGTAGCTTTACGGATTTTGCCAATCTAAGCAATTTGGAAGCTCATTTTATAGTTACTGAAATCTTGTCATCAAAGTGTCCACATGTTATTGTTTAAACTTAGGAATATCATTTGATTAATGTGTGGTTGGTAATGATGTGGTTTTTGCTATATTTTGCTATTTAAAAAAATAAACCTTTGTCATACAAGTCAGGCTGTAAAGATTTTGGGAAATCTTGCTGTAAGATGGTTTAGGATTCAATTGTATATCTTTCTTTGAAGATAGAACAGAAAAAGGAAGGGGGGAAGAGTTTCCGGAATGACCACCACGTCCGATTTTAAGTTAAAGTAAATAATAAGTTTCTAGAAGACATTTAGTGGGAGAATTTATTCTGTGAACATCATGGGAAAGCACCCTTTAAGTAGTGTTGTTAAAGATTCTGGAAAAGAATCTAAAGCTTTCCCAGGTAAAGAGTTTAAAGGATTTTGCATAATTATATTCCTAGGAGTCTATAAAAAATGATTTTAAAGGTAATGAAGCAAACTGTGCGATATAGTGAAAATTTAGACTTCGGTTTACTCCGCTTCTTATTAACTTTAATAGGTTAGCTTCTTTTTAGCATTCTTTCAAATGTGTGATTATTTTTTTTTTAACCTGCTTACCAGAACTACCAATCCATAACTATGACCCGTTTAGAACTATTCAGTGTTATTTATGTTATCGGCCATAATCTAGTTTATATGCAGCAATCCCTGTAGAATGTTTTTCTCTTCTGATTTTTTTTTTGTTTGATTTAAAGGTGTACCCAGCTAAACACAAAGTTGTCTAAACTATCCAATGAGCTGAAAGAAGAACAGGAAATGAACAAGTGCCTCCGAGCCAATCAGGCATTGCTCCAAACCAAACTCAAAGAGGAGGAGAATCTGCGGAGAGAAGTCGGTGAACAAAAAGACCTGCAGATTGTGGAGATGCAGGAGCAGCTACGGGATGTCATGTTCTACTTGGAAGCTCAGAGAAAAATAAACCAAATGCCAGAAGATACTCGGCAGGAGATTCAAGATGGCCAGATCAACATAGCTGTGGCATCATCTAGTTCACCTCAGACATCAGGCAAATCAAGAAAAGGTCGTGGAAAAAGAGGCAAATAACAATGGGCATATTAATTAACCTTATTCTTTCTCCTCCTATATATCCCTTTGGGTCATCTTTTGTTTTCCCTTTGGAATGGCATAGGGGAAAATTGCCCAAAAGAATTTCCACCAGCTTGATTGCTGGCATATATGAAACCCAGAGTCCTTTTATTTATAGCACACTTCCAGTTTAGTTTCTGGTACAAAATGATAAAATATAAAAACATTAATGCTTTCTATTTTAAATAAGCTGTTAAGCCTTCTGCCTTATATACTCTGGTATGGAAAAGCTTCAATCTTCCAATTTCTATGACTTATTTTAAAGTCGTGTTCATTGAACTTCTGTTTCACTGTAATCGCCTCAATTTTAAAAGAGGGTGATAAGATAATTCAATAACTAATTAATGTAACCTGTATGTTAACAAGGAATGGAGTCACCGCAGGGTATGAGGTATGGTTTCCTTTAGTAAACACAAAGAATAGAAATGTGTAACATATATTATTCTTTTAGTACAAATGAAAAATTCCTGCTTTGTCATATTTGAAAGGTAGTTCATGAAGTAGGCACATAGGAGTTTTTGGAAAATAAATTTGCCTATTGAATAACCGCAAAGACGTGTGCACAGAAACTAATAGTAGAAAATCAGATCTGAGTATTTGTCTGTTCACAGCAGATGGAACAGTGAAATATTTTTGATTGGTTGCTATGCATTATTGAACTTTGTTCCTTGTTTAATAAATGAAGATGCAATATGCAGAGTTTGTAAAATTTATACTATGAATATGTTGGCTTATGACCTTTTTCAGACCCTATATATCCCCAATTTAAAAAAGTTTACCAAAATGGCAAACTAAATAAGTCAGCATTGAATTAATATAACACGGCCTATTATATTGTGCATGTTGCCTATGATAGAATATGCAGAGAAAATAATTTTGTAAGTTTAAGGCATAACAAAATGCCACAATTAGTCATGAATATGCAAAGTAAAAAGCTATGTCTGTCTGGTACACTATTTTAACAACTAGAAATGTAGTTGTACCTTTGTATATTGTTACTTTAAGAGCATATGTCATTGCAGCTCAGGATTTTATTATACGGTATGGGTAAACATACTTGTATTTTTTTCTTTTCTTTTTTGTTTCTTGTCCTGTAGATTGAGGTTTATACATTAACAATTGGATTCCACAACCGAGGGAAAATTTAAGGGTTTACTTTTGTATGAAAGTACATTGTTATGTTAAAGTACATTCTTATAACTAGCTGTTTGATTCCATTGGCTTTAACAACTTAGCAGCATTATGTTTGATAATATTCTTTGGTACCCATTATCCATCTTGCAACACTTTATTAACTATACAGGTACTCTTATAAACCTGTAAAAAACGTCTGTATTGACATAAAATAGGTGGCATCATGCATTTTAAAAGGTGGAAGTCAAAAAAATTTTCAGCTAATGTTCCAGATGGAAATGTGGAAATGTTTTCCCCACATTTGTCGCTGCAGTGAGAAATCTAGTTTTCTGGTATTAGGCCCATGTTGTTGCTGTTTAAATGTGTTTTACACCATATAACTGCTCTATTACAGTCTGAATAACTCTTAGAGGTGCTGCCTCCCTGTCTAATTGTATTTATTTGTAAAAGAATATTTAGTTTTCTTCTGTCACTTGTACAGAATGTTTGCATGTATATTATTTGGGTTTTACCTTCGGTTCTGGTATTTCTGTTTGCTCATGCTGTTTTTTCTTGATACTAAGAATAAACTGGTTCCTAATTTATGAGCATTGTTGAATTTGTCTGGTGATTACATGTCTGGATATATTTTTTTATTATCTCTGCATACAAAAGGTCTCACTGATGCTAAAATGGCTACATTGCTAAAATTCATATATGGGTTTTATTTATTTTCCAATGGTTTTTAATTCTGTTCAGTCACAGCACAGCAAAGTATATAACATCAAGACTGGATCTTCAATCATGACTGTGGATTGAACAACAAAAGGGCAGCAACACTTTGGTTAGGTGGTCTATGTTCCCCCACCTTCTACACATTCTTGCACTTCTTATAGACATGAGAACCAATTTAGAGAGTTTTTGATCTTGAGCTGCGTACACAGCTACGTGCTGACTTATTGTCATTGGAAACAAACGACTGAAAGATAAATGAGCCCTGTAAACACAGCGCTGTTCTGTTCTATGGAGAAAGGGGGGGGGGGAGGATGAGCGAGTGGCACCCCCCCCCCTGCGCTCTCACCCCTTCACTTCCATTGCTGCTATTCTTCGACGTTGGACGACCTCTGTATATGTCAAGTTCTCGTCCGAGACAAGCCTGACAGCTCATATCAGCCAAGAATCATCTGAAGTGTGTACATGGCCTTGGAGTGGGGGACAATGAAGTAAGCTGGAAACTTTTTTTGGTCCTAGTGTTATGGAGCACTGACTGCATCTGCCTGCCCAACTAATCTGTAACCTGCATGGTACATTCACTGAAATGGTTTGTGGTCCCACTAAGAGGCTTAAAAACCTGAAAGTTGATTCAATAATGCCCTTACACTGGACCACACTTTTTGTTATTGGGCAGATTTATTCTAACACAAATTTTCCACTCACAGTGTGCAGTATAGAATTTTATTCTTTATTTTAAGTAATGTTAAGACCCTTATTCACTTCACCAAATGTTGTGACTGATAAATAACAGTTTATGTTCTATTTTGTTCTATTCTGCTCTGTAGTTTTTCTGTGCTCTAAGAATGGATCCAGGAAGTCTGCTATCTCCTCTCTTGTTGTATCCTCCATCACCTTGTTTAGAGTACTCTTGTTCATGCTTGGAGAGTTAGATTGCCTAGCCCCTTTAGTTCTTGCCTGTGCTATTATGTAATTTTTGGGGAAGCGCTTGGTCTTGCTGATTTGGACAGTGCTCCCAAATAGACTTTCATCCATGTCAACAGGTGTGATGAGTGGTACTTTAAACAGATCCCTTTTTTTTCCTCTTTTCTGTCTTGTATCGTCTGCCCCTCTCCCCCACCCCGTTGACTTTGCATTAATGTATAATCCTGGCTCCACTCAATATTGTGTTCAGGTATTGTCCCTCAATGGTGAAAGTCTCCATATACAAGGGAAGTGTATGTCACAGAAAACAGGTTCAGGTGATGGTATTACAGAGACCAGGTCCTTACTCCTAAAATAGAAGATACTATCATCTCACCCAACCCACCCCAAAACTGATAATGTTTCAGTGAGCAAGTTGGAAGGCCCCTTTCACCATTTAAGCAACAGAAATTAACCCATTAACATCCTAAATGTTTACCATATTGCAGTTTTGCACATTCTCCTTGTACATCCTTCTAGTAGGGCTAGAATATCTGTATAGAACTGATTGGTCTAAGTGTATATTGGGGGAAGGGTGAGTGTTTTGCTCCCCTAAAATATTTTTTTCCTATATTTTGTATGCCTTACAATTTTTTTCAACATTATTTTCCTTTCTTTCAACAAAGAATGTTTTAAAAACCGTGTAATGTGGCTAATCTACCCAAACCCAAATATGTTCTTGCGAGTGCACAAGTAAACTATACTTGTACTTGTCTTTTAAAAAATATTCCTTGAGATAATAAAAGCAGAACTGCTTGCACTTTCATTAATAACCAATAAGCTTCATTCTTTTTATGCAGTCCTTAATCAACTTGAAAAGTGACAAAATGACACACAATCTGTTCTAACTTTAGGATCCTTATAAATACATTGCGCACTGATGAGCCTCCACACAATAAGTGGCTTCACAAGGTACGTAGCAATACTATTTAGACATAGAATGCTGTGTTCGCTTTCTACACTGCAGGGGCTGCATTTGATTAGAAGGTCATTCTAGTCATTTGTAATGGTATTCTAAACACATAAAAGACCTGTTTTCTTCTGGACTTGTTCTGAGGCTATTGAAATTGTACATTTCTTAATCAGATGAGTAGTTTTGCCAGAGCCTGAGTCAGACTGTTTCATATATATTATACCTGCGTTTGTTCCCTCTGCTGTACTGCATGTTCAGTTTCTTCAAGCAAAGCAAGGATTGTGCTGGAAACAGCAGTATTGTTATTTATAAATTGCAGTGGGATGACGCATGCCTGGCACAGTCTGCCCGTTCTGAGACGTTTGCTCAATCAATAGTGCTTTTATCTATTTATACATTTTAGGCAAGAAGAACAGTGCTTAAAAGCACCATTTTTCTATACAAACAATGGTAATATATGACAGCCTTGGTTGACTAATAAGATGAGAAAAAGGTTGCCAGCTGCAATGTGCATTCATGTTTTATAGATGACACATTTTTGTAAATAACTCAGAGGCATAAGACATTTATAGGTCCAATGAGGATTGTAGCAAAACTCCTAAACATCAGTATATGAAGCCAAATCTCTTGTTATTGATGACTTTATGCTCATGACTTTAGTGTTGTGAATATTTTCAATATATTGAATTAAGTTCAAAGTTCCGAATTAATTTTACCTCATTACATTTTATGTTTATTAACCTTTTTTATTTGAAAATCTGACATGTCAAGAAAACACTGGTACTGGACCTCTTGTTACAACCTTACTCTACTCAACTCATCTCCTTGCAAACCCTCTCACCCATCCTACAAATTTGTCTTGGTTTCAAACACATTTACTATGAACGTACGTCATTTAGAGTATTTGGGTACAGGGGACTAGTAATTGTGCCAATACTCATCTTCTTGATTCTTAGAGCTCCCTGCCATTAGACAGACAATAGGAAACATTAACGTCACCGAATGTGTGATGTTGAATGTAAGAAGAAATATAAGATGACTCTCATCTACCATTTTCTTCCCTAATACCAGCATTACATTGTGTTGCTATACATTATGTACTGTAACTCTGTTAAAGACTAATTAAACTCTCAGCCACCCACCCTGTAACTGCATATAGGAGTGATCAAAGGGCTTTACAGCCACAGATCACATTTACAGGAAAGTCCAGACCCTGCAATTAGCTTACATATCATTGGCTGTAAAAGGATTATTCATTCCCTACCAAACATAGAAGTCCTGAGTATGAGGAAGGGAGAGTTCGTATAATATGTGACATCAGGACAAAAGTCTATTTTTTTATTTTGTTTTATAAATCTATATAGTAGTAATCTAACTTGCTTATATGTTAAAGAAGTGGGAAAAACCTTGTGACAATTGTTGCTAGGAAGATCCTTCTGATCACTGCAGTTGTTTCTTCCTCTGGGTCTACTTGAGTGTAGAAAGTAGATCCCAGTCCTAGGATGGAACACTCCTTTCATTCCTGACATAGGTATGTTTTTGTAGTCAGAGATGGTTGAGAGCTCTGTAACTGTAATGGTCAGCACTTGCAGGGGGCGCAGGAAGTTATCAGCTAACCAGATTTCTGGCAAGATGAACATGTTTTAACATATTCAACAGATATAACAAGAAACATTTTCTGGTATATTTCCCAAAGTAACATTCCCTGGTTAGGCACACTTTAGGCAATATATAAAGTATTAAAAATGGCATACCCATAAATATGTAATATTCTTTGTGCTATGGTGCTGTGTGAGATCTTATAACCCTTTTCACTTTCTTTTCTTATTTCCCTGCTGCTGCTGATTGTATACTGTATTGTACTATACTGTATACCGGTCCATATCCCATTTACAGGGTTGCTTTAATGCAGCTATTGTTCTCTATGCTACAATACTGAATAAATATTGTATACTTACTGCCAGCATTGGAAGTGGAACATAAAAAACTAGATACAGAAGCCAAGTTAAGCCGAGAAAGTGTTATTATAGAATAGATCTAAATAAAAACATGGTAATAATTCATATCAAATGTTACATCTAATATAAAGAGGGAATAAACAGTAGACTTCAAACAAGCAGTTTTGCTATGTGTTCCTAAAGTGAATGTTCATCATGCTAAAAGATTTACTGCCTGTACAATTGAAGCTTAAAGTAGAGCTAAAAGGAATCTTGCTTTGCTGTCCACTAAATGTCCCCATCATTATTTTTAATGAAAAGCATAAGCAAGATTTGCATTATCTTACTGAATTACTATAAACGATCTTAAGGTATTGCTTATTTGATCTTTGATCGATTGGATATCAAGCCTTTGATTCTACTTTGACTATTTGGTTCTGCTTTAATATTTGGGGTC
This sequence comes from Pyxicephalus adspersus, assembly GCF_032062135.1. Taxonomy (NCBI): domain Eukaryota; kingdom Metazoa; phylum Chordata; class Amphibia; order Anura; family Pyxicephalidae; genus Pyxicephalus; species Pyxicephalus adspersus. Next base: position 55,314,390 of record NC_092863.1, on the reverse strand, counting down.
TCTCTATAAGTAGCTTCATTTGCAGGGACTGGTATATACAATGACACAAGCTGAATTGGTCATGTTTATTTTTAGGCACACGTGTCGTTTTCTATGTACCAGCAGTGAACACTTGACTCATATACAGTGACAGGTCCTTACATCTAGCTAAATAATGAGCAGACCTTAGTATTGGATACACTGATTGCATTGTCCTTCTTACAAATTGAAATACTACATTATATTCTTTTCTATCTCAAACATATTTAGTTTTGGTTTGAATGTATTATTACATATCTTTACAAGGACACATTTTTTATCTAATAGTTCTGTTCTTGTATATAAATTTACCAACATAAGCTTGTATAGACATAACGTGGACAATGGACGGCAGAAGATTGGAAAGATCATTTCCTGTGACAGAATAAGGAACAAGCACCGCACACTCAGCACTTTTCTGTACTATGGAAAGAGGAGGGAGGAGGACAAGTGGCACCTCACTGCACTCCCTTCAATAGGAGTGAACAGTCCATCCTGGCCAGTCCATCAATCTATGGTGGATTGATGAATGTTGTTGAGAGACCACAGTACACAAGTCAAATTTTCTCCTGAAAAGCACACAGATGTTTGTCTCGAACAAGTATTATCTAACATCTGTACATGGTTTTAGAGTTTCCACCACAGTGACTTCTTTGAGCAGATTTGTTGCTTGCTTTGTATATTAAAGTTTACTTACTGCTTATTGTATGATACAGCAGGTTGAATTGCCACCATAGCAGCCCAAAAGGCACCCATGTACCCAAGTTTGCAGCATGCTAAACTGATTGCATTTCAATTAAGATTATCAATTGGTATTTAAATCTTTTTGTAGTAGATTAATATTTGCCTTTTTAACCCTAGTTTTAGTGACTTTAAATCCATACCATTATCTAACAGACACAGAAAAGAATAAAACATAAAATAAAGAATAAAACAAATAAATAAAATAAGAATAAAACAAATAAAGAATAATTTGAATAAAAAATACATGGAGAATACAGATTTTTTTTTTGTGGGTTTTGGATTTTTAGCGCTACACTTTCTGCTTCCTCTGTAGTGCAGAATTGTATAGGACATGATAAATCCAGGTGTCAGGATTATATTTATTCACCCACATCTACAAGATCTACTAATTGATTCAAAGGGGTCTCTTAATTAGGCAGTAAACCTATTATTCACTGAAACATTCCCTGGTGCCATTTAAACACATAGACATGGAATATTTTTCACCAAAGAATGTTTCAGAAAATGTTTAATCTGATTGTTGTCTGCAGGGAGTGGTGGTAGTGACATTTGCCTCCATACCTTGAGCTAAAAACTGTCCCTCTTACCTTTACCTCCAAAAGTTGTGAGGTATGACTATTTTGAGACATCATACTTTATTATTGTTCTGAACCAGCAAGTAAGCTGCGCAACATGCTCTATAGCAGTAAACAGGTATTCATTCTGATTATTTATATCTCTTTAGGTAGGTATGGCTATTTTTTGGTGCAGACAAAAATTCCTTTAAGCTTGGTACACATGAGCACATCAGCTGCCAGTATTGTGCTTTACCAATTTATATGATCAATTTTTTAAAGTGGTATTGGTGTCAGTTTAAAGGTGGATAATATTGCACATAGTGGACAATTCAGCCCTTTCAATCAATTTTTGACAGGAGAACATATATTTATATACAATTTGCATTGTAAATTCATCTGATGAATGTGATTACTTCTTATGAACTTATGTAAGGCAACTAGAGATGAGCAAATATACTTTTAATGTATTTGAAAAGCATTGTGTCATGAGCAAATGTAAAGAGAAGTACACTATATACACAATGGTAATTCTGATGATTGATGGTTAGTGATCGTGTGCTGTAATGTTATTTATTTTTGTATCATTTTGAGATTGTGGTTTGCGGTGAGGGACAAGCCATCAGTGAAGGGAGTTTGGTATGTATAATTTATGGTTGACAAGAAGTGAGCATTCTGAATAGTAACTGGAGTACATATATACGTTGGTTACCAGGTACATGGTGAATGCTCTTTTATTGGCATGTAACTAGGATATATATCATTTGAATATTTTCACAATGCTTATAACTCTTCAAATTCTAGTCATGATGCAACACTCAAAAAAGTACAATTGCTATGCTCCAACATTGTTGTTATGTTTTAAATGGTTTCATAACACCATAAGACATTGAAGCTTTGATGCACGTTCTTTGCACTGCATGGAAATGTACAGTAACGCACTACAACCCATTGCAGTGTGAGGACAAACGCTATTCTGGAGTGTTGGCTGTACCAGTTGCTGGCATCTAAATAAGTAGAACAAAGTAGCTTTTGTCTGCAGACTTGCTTTAATCAGGAGTATAGCATTTCATTGGAATAGTAAGCAGATCTGACTCCTCATAAAGGCTACATGCAGTTGTTATCCATGTATTAAGCTAAAATTCTTTGGCTCCTGCACATTGTTGATTATAAATATTTGGCTGCCATTGGGTTTCTGCCTAGTAAACATTCTAGTGGAATTCTCAACCACAAGTACAGTATAATATTTCTAGGAGAGGAATACATTTCCATTTGTTTCAGCTCATAGCACAGCCTGCAGAATCAGTCACCTTTCTTTTCCTGCAAATATATTTGTTCTAAAGTTCAAGTGAACCTGTGATGAGAGAAATATAGAAACTTCTATTGCTGGCATGCCTTTAAAGGCAAAGACTGTAGGGCTGTCATGCTTATCCTGGCCTGGCTACATGGTGAGTCACTGACATGGATCAAGTATGAAAAAGTGAATTTTCATTAGTGTGAATTCCCATTCTGCATAAATGCTTTGGTCATTAACTTCCTAGGTAGTGATGCTAGGATCAAAATAGCCAAAGTACAATAATGCCATATTTCTGTATGCTCATGTTCACTTTAACTATTCTATCTCTCTCTAAACGACTTTTTTATGATATCAACGTAGATCTTGCAGATATGCTGCTAAAACTTTATTTCAAAGTATAAACTGGATGTTCAGCAAAATTACAGAATACCTGAAAAGGATAATGCTAATAGCATACATCCTAGGAGATACTTATAACAAAATACATGTGCTCTTTAAGTATTACTCCCCTTCATGATATAGTTTTGATTATTATAGGTAATTCTCTGCGTGTAGAGGTTTGTTTCCACAAGGTTTCAACAAGAAAGGAACCAGATTCAACAAAAACGGAACCCACAAGCCTTGATGCAAGGTCTACATCCACTATGGCATTTAAGGCCTGATGGAACCTGAGCTGGGGATCACATCTGTACACAGGACTGGATTTTACAATAGGCACAGTACACCACTGCCTTATAGAGCCATTATGGGAGAGATGCCTGGGATACCCCAGGTTTCCGAAAGTCAACCTGGATAAAAGCAGAACATCATCTTCCTGGACTACTGTAACACCCTCCTCTCTCGTATTCCACTAACCCGACTCTCTTCTCTACAATCTATTATGAATGCTGCAGCCAGACTCATCCATCCTTTCCACCGCTCCTCTTCTGCTGCATCTCTGTGCAGTTCTCTTCATTGGCTTCCATTTCACCTTAGAATCAAAATCAAGCTCCTGTGCTTTGCCTTCAAATCCTTCCTCAGTTATTGTCCCACTTACATTTCTTCCCTGGTAAAAACTACTCCCCCAGCCGCTCTCTCCGCTCCTCCAATTACCTACTAATGACTTCCTCACTCATAACCTCATCACATGCATGGCTCCAAGACTTTTCTAGAGCTGCCCCCAACTCTCTGGAATGGTCTTCCTCGTCCCATTCGGCTCGCTCCTACTTTCTGCTCATTTAAAAGAGCGCTCAAAACCCATTTTTTAAAACTTGCCTACCTGTCTTCCTGTCTCTTAAAACCCTCACTACTTACACACCATTACATATCCCTTCCTTTTATTTTGTGATACTTCCTACACCTTTTAGATTGTAAGCTCTTCGGGGCAGGGTCCTCTCCTCCTCCTGTCACTGTCTGTATCTGTCTGTCATTTGAAACCCCTATTTAATGTACAGTGCGGTGTAATATGTTGGCACTATATAAATCTTGTTTATTATTATTATTATTACTATTACTATTATTAATTTTATTAATAATAATATTAATACTAAAAATTATGTACTATAGAAATGTCACTGTTATGAAAGTCCAAATGGGCATAACACCACTCCTTGAAAGTACGTGATTTCTAGTTCAGTTTATTAATAAAGAAAATGTTCAAACTACAAAGTTTTTTTCACAAGCCTTTATATATTTGATGGGTGACTGCAGGACAAAAAAGCAGGAGACATCTATTTGCTCCCCCCTTTGCTCTATTTGCTCTATACCTCCCCCCTTCCAACACACATACACACACACCTCTGATTGGACAACAAAAGTGCAGGAGCACACTGATGAGATCATTCCTATGCTCATGTAAACTCCCACTGTTAAATTACCAGCACTGTGTTTTGCAATAGAGAATAATTTGTATCATAGGCCAGATTCGAACTCCATCTAAATTCTGTGTGGATTATGTGTAGCTAAACATATGTATTAAGCTTTTTGTGTGCATTACTTTTTGTTTTTAATCCTTAAAATTATCGTCAAACATGAAAATCTGTTCTCCATTTTAAAAACAAATATAGACAGTATAGCAATGCCAAAGCAGACTGAGTGGTTTTTCTTCTCTAGACTTGGGAGGGATGAGAACACACAGACTGCAGTACCTTTTCCAAGCGTATTCAACTTTTAGAGCTGTCAGGATGCCAGAATCTTGCACACAGCCACTGGCCTAAAATCAACATGCAGCAGAGCTTCTTCTTCTCCACACAGCATTCCCACAGAAATTCTGACTCATTAGATACTCAACAGACATTACCTTTTCAGTATGATCTTGGGCATTAAATCTATGTTATCATTCCATGATGCATGGCATGTGGCTATATGACTATGTAACCAAGTAATTTAGTCATTGATATGGCAGTCATGTAATGGCCTTTATAAAGGCTTCTCATTCTTTCTCCTGGATTTGTTATCTATTTTACATTACAATGAATACAGCAGGAGAAACAAGAATTCTTCAGATGAAGCAAGAACATTGATAATTCAACAGTAGCAAAAGCTAACAACCCTGGCACAAATTCCACAAATGGCTTTCCCTAGGAGAGTTAAAAAGTTTAAAGGTGATTCAATCAAATGGCAGCTAAACAAATCTGTTACAAGCAAATAGCTTCATAAAAATGGTGGTGTGTGTCTTTAATAATCACCAAAACTGACAGTGTCAAACCAACCATTGACACTACTTGGCAGTCTTCACCGAGTTGTAAAACTATGATCATAAAATATAATGCCAACAGAGACAATAAACACCATTTAATAAATGAAATCTGATGCATTATGTATAGGAATTAGGTTGCACAGAGACAAAAAAAAATCTGATCAAGCTCTTGACCCAACTTTTCCATCCCTCTGTTGTGCCTGATGTTTACTTGATTTCCATTAGGTTTAAAAAAAGAGACTTTCAAGGGATAAAAAACACTTAAGGTCTACTGAAAAAGTTTGGGGGTTTCTAGGTGTAAATGAAATCTTACTAGCAATTCGAATATTTAAGTATTGCTAAATATGAGGCTACGATCTTCTACTGGAGAACAGTCCTGTTTGATCAGAAAGTTTATGTTTCCAGGGATCCTGTTCTTAAGTAACGAAGATTGCAAAAAGGAATGTCAGGGGTCAGGGAAAATTGATCAGTCTAGAGCGGTATTTCTCAATCTTTTTAAAATGGTGGAACCCCTTGAAATAACTTTCAGGGAACCCCTGGTATAGATACCATATCCACAGTTCACAGTACATTAGTTTCGTGGTCAGTGGGAGGAATGCCTGTTACATTGTTGGCCATTGGGAAGAATGTCACCCTTACAGATCAAAAAGATCATTGGTGTCACCAAAACTGACTTGAGAGGCATAAATTACTCATTGCCAAAATTATCATTAGTATCAGGTAAACTGAACTAAGAATCACAAACTGCTCATTGCTCAAGGAACCCCCAGTAACCTCTGAAGGAACCCTGGTTGAGAAACACTGCTCTAGATCATTCTTTTCTGATTGCCCTGGCCTATATTCATGACATATAATTATTAACTAAGCATGATAAATGAATACATTCTGAAATGGCAGTCATTAGGTGGGTTACTTTCCATATTAGAGTAACATAGTAGTGAATGAATTCTTAAAGGGGAGTCTGTACCAGTAAACACAGAGAGGAGCCATTTATGTACCTATATAAATGTTTCAGAAGTGACTGCCCCGGAATAATGGAATAGGAACATCTAAAAGGCCAAACAATTTTCATCAAAATTTTCTCTTGGGTAAGAAAATTAACAAAGCTGTACTTCTAAATTACAAACAATATAGCAAACAATCTGGCAAACATGGTTCAATTTGTTATCATTTTAAAAGAAATCATTGAAAGCTTAATAACATTTCTAGGACACTGCTTTTTCAGCATGGGTCATAGACCAGATGGGTACAGTATATCACAGCAACCAATTACAGGTTCACCTCTGGGAGTCTAACCTCATACCTGCTAAAACTGTAAAACTGGCTTTGTCATTTGTTGCTATGTTATAAGATTTGTGTTTCTTCTCTGCACTGTTCCTAAATATGTTCTACAAAAGTTTAGCACAAACAAATTTTCTACAAAAATGTTTCATTTTTGTTTTCCAGAACATAAATAATTGTATTTTATAGTTGATAGGTTGTAGAGGAGGGACACTTTATAATGGTACTTTATGATAGAAACACAATACAAGGCAAAATGCATAGAACTAAAAACAAAACATATTTTTGTGTGGGCAACTAAACCGCAAACAAATGTAGAAGGAGGGGATGCTTTTGAACCTTCTTCTGTGTTGTATTGTGAATTCCCTGGACTGCAAGAAGCTCTAGCCTAACTTTTACGGCCTAAGATGGATAGACAATATTCATGAATATAGCTCTGAGAAGCAGTGGCTGACAGGCATGCTTGGCATACTTAACTACGTAAGGTCACTGAGGGTCAGATTTAACTAAACAAAGGATGAGTTGTTACACGCTGCCATTTGTTTAACACATATAGACCTAAAGCTTAACATAAAACATAACTCCAGATTAAAGAAAAAATAACAACAACAATAGAATGCTCAACTCTCCTCTTGCACTGTCACCTACAAGCTTACTGTTCTATGATTCAACACTGCCTCTCTTCCAGCCTCAATGACCCCCAGCAGTTTTCAGAAGTTGTAAGGGTGACAGGCTCAAGTGGTATTGACAGAAGTGACCCATACATGATTTAAGGACACCCAGAACCGATATAAGCAGCTTTGTCTTGCAGTTTCATTCCAGCCAACAATCCCAATTTAAGGTTATTTCTACAGCAAGTCCATAGAACAAACAAACATAACATCTTTTTTGAGCCACTAACTAAACTCGTCAGTTCCTAAATAAATGGATGTCCCCAATGGATTCTCCAATCAGAGCATACAACCTTTGTATCTTTTTAGTATTCTGTGAGTAGTCAGCCTTTCACACAGTAGCAGAGACTTACAGCAAAGAGAGTGAAAGCCGTTCTTGTGATGTTGGGAGACCATGGTAGACACATTGGCCCTGATTTCTTAAAGTTCTCCAAGGCTTGAGAGAATACATTTTCATCAGTGAAGCTGGGTGATCCAGCAAACCTGAAATGGATCTGGTCCAGGATGGAAAACATTTGCTAACAAATAGCTAATGACTTTTATGAAATCAATTCCAGGTTTTCTGGATTACCCAGCTTCACTGATGAAAGTGTATTCTCTCCAGCCTTGGAGAACTTTAGTAAATCAGGGCCATTGGATTGTGTGACTGGCCATGAGAATCTTACCGGGTCAGCTGTCTCCCAAGACAGTCAATGAGTGTGTTGAGAATGAATACAAGTACACACTGACATTAGTGATTCTGTCTAATATTGTTTCTGCTTTAGGTTATCTCAACAGACCCTGTATATTCTATAGAAATGGACAGGCTTTGTACAAAAAATACTGCTATTTTTTACATTTTTGTGTTTAAGTGGCATTTTTTAGTTATATTGCTTATATTTATTGGCAGGGTAAGAGCCCAAACATTGATTCTAAAGCAGCAACCATTTTTTATGGCAAAACTCTTGAAGCAACTTTAATGTCTTCAGAGAACCCCTGCTATAATTACTATATCAGTGTAACAGTACATTGATCTGGTGGACAGTAGGAAGAATACTTATATTGCTGGCTATTGGGAAGAATGTCATTAGTGACACTGAAACTGACATGAAATTGCTCAGGAAACCCCTGCCAACTTCTAGAGGAACCCTTCTTGAGAAACACTACTCTACAGGAACACCTTTTTAACATTGTCAGCCAATATATATACCTATGCTGCGATCCTATTCTTAACTTTCTAAGGGGATTGACTTATTTTTCACAATAAAATATATGTGTGATAAACAAAGCAAATACAAGTTAGAGAATAAAAAGCTGGCATTGATGGAGGTGTATCCCTATTCATCTTCTAGGATACCCCAGGAGTTCAAGAGCTCCAGGTATTTAATATCCAAATGACTAGGAAAGCTACAATGTTGAACATCTGCTCCACACCTCCCTCTACAACGCAAGCCTCTAAATTTCAGAGGTGGGGTGGCAAGCTCAGGCCAAGAGCTAGAAATGGCTGCTGCAGTTTAAATTCTCAGGATTTCGGGCTTGTGGTGTACCGCGTATAGACAGACACCTGTTCTAATCAAATTACTTAGTTCCAGTGCAAAAAACAGGTCCATAAAGAGATGGTTTCATGAGTTTGATTTGTAGAAACTTGAGTGATTTGCATCAACCTCAACCCAAATGAAGACTTTTTGGATAAATTGGGACACCAGGTTCACCTAGATTGTGAGCCAGGTCTTCTTGTACGAGTAATTTCCCATAAAAATGATCATTTGGCTGAAAGGTGAACACATTGTAATACACACACTCCTGTGGAAAGCCTTCCAGGAAGAGTGAAGGCTGATAGCCTTCAAATAGCTCACTGCTTTATACAATTATCTATTCACAACTCCAGGTCAAATCACAGTGATAACCAGCAACAATTTTTATCACAACGCTAAAACTGAAAGGTTTGGCAAGGGTGGCAATACCCATGCAAGCAAATGTGAGGAAGCATCACTGTTATCATTGGGTTAATGCCACCATATCACTGTTGGAAAATTTTAATTTTCCCCACTCCTAGATTGTAAGCTTTTCGGGTCAGGGTCCTATCCTCCTCTTGTGTCATTGTCTGTATCTGTCTGTCATTTGCAAGCCCTATTTAATGTACAGCACTGCAGAATATGATGGCACTATATCAATTCTGTTTAAATAATATTATTAATAATATTAATGTTCAGGTCTATAGATAATGGCTTCATTACTACATTCTTCCTCCATGATTACACATGATAAATGCACAGAACATGGCAGTAATAACTCCTCAAATTTTAGTTTAACTTTTACCTTTATTGTTTGTATTACATGCAAAAAAAAACCAACAAATCTTGGGGTAAATGCTAAAAATTGAAGAAGTATTCTCATGGAACACTATAATGTGAATTTCTAAATGAACTAGAAATATGAAAGTTAGACACTTACTAGTTGTTTTTCAGTTCTTCTATTATTTGATCAGTCACTACTGTTGTAGGATGACATCTTAGGAATTTTTTTGGAATGTAACCTCAAGGGATACATGTTGTATTTTATAGCCCAGCATTCTATCCATTGTTAGAGGCCACCACTGCAAGTAGTTGGTAGCACTGAAATAGATGTAAGATTTGTGTACCTACATTGCATTATAGCAGCAGCTATATGAACCCTTTTTATTGTAGAAACATAAGAAAAAAAAAAACATTACAAACAATAGCTCATTAAAGAACACGTCTATACGAAGACCTGATTTTTTTGCCCCTATCACACAGTTGCCACATTCCCCAGGTCCTGGGGAATACAGAACAGCTGAAATCTGCTCTTGCAATGGAATGGAGTATCTTCTCGCGATAATTTGCATGTTCTGCATTCTTTGCATTCTTGCCATTTTTACAGGTACATTTACACCTATTGTCAAAAGGTGATTGGTAAAGGGGGTTGGTAGACAATTTAGGTGGACCTCTCACTTTACTTAAAGATCCCTTTTACCAGTGCTATATATTTCCCACCAACAAAAGTATCATGTGTGAAAATCCCAGCACAGTTGAAATGATCCTAGCAAGGCTATATTACAGTGATTACAGTGACAAAATCCCAGCACAACTATACTTTTCTTCATCATGATACTAATATCCTGTACCACCATACTAATATTCTTCACCCTTACCCTTTACTTTATTGAAATTTTCTACTTAAACCATTGGCACTCACTGGCGCCATTATATTTTCTTCCTTTCTATCACATTCAGTCCAGGTCTCTGTTTATCCATGTCCATAACTACATAGCATTTTCTACCTGCACCATCCTAAATGTCCACCTGTTTTCTACCTAATAAAGTGAAGTTCTAATCATAATTAGTTCCAGTTACAATTCTGCTTAGCACCGATTGGCAGTTAATTTGTCACTTATCCTTAGCAAACTCATGTTTTTGCCAAGTCAGTAAGTCAATTTTAATCAGACTCTTCATTAAACCCAATCAGTCTCTTATCTTTGTAATGCTAGGCATACACTATGTGATTTTCACTCAATTGTATTTTTGATCGATTAAATTGACCATTCTGTGTTTACAGACCCAGTGTATAAATGCCTTGGGACATCAAATCATGCCTGCACATGACCATTCTCTAGTTTCTATGGCAGACTTGAGTTTGTCTATTTGTTTGTGTCAATGACAAAATATCCACATAACTGCATCAATGTAAATCGAGGAAGAAGAGTTTTAAAAAGGAGAATTAAACAATATGCAAAAGAGTAGACATTTTATATTTATAGTCAGGAAGACATTTCCTAGAGATAATACTAGGCTGAAATCTTTCATGGATTTGTATTTGCTTGCCTTTGGATTTATGAACATTGGTCCACAAACTCATTAAGCCTTTGATAGTGGAAAAACAAGCTTGCCATAGACATTACTGAACGGCTGAATGTTTGTGCATGATCAATCTCACAGTATATTTTGGAAAGGTTCTCTGCTAAACATAAGCACGCTATATACCATTACTCCTGTTTAGGGTGACAGTGAAGGACGGTCAGGTCCAACCCTTGGTAATAAAACAACAATCAGATACTTTTAATTTTCTGAGGACATTTGTGGAGGGCTATAGCAATTGAACTTGATCAGGCCAAGAGGCTACACTGGAAATATATTTTCCGATCTCCTCGGATAACACTTTTAAATTAGTGCTTTTTGGCATCACTTTATATATATATATTTTTTTTTACAAGGAACAAACAGACTTTATATTTATTTTTATTGTTTCAGGTCTGCAAAATATTTAATTTCACTGTATACTGCTAGATGAGGAAAGAAACTTGAGTGTAAAATACAATATTTGTAATTTTGTCTGTTAAATACATTAAACAATGCAACAATCCAATAATCAAACTACATACAAAATGTGAAAGTACTGACTCAACTGTGTTTGTTAGGCTAGGTACACACGTGGGATAATTATTGTTTGAAAACGAATGATCAACGAATATTCCCAATTATTTTAAACAATTGTGTTGTGCACAATTCTGTACATGCTGTAATGATATGATTCTTCAAACAGAATCCACCAATACTGTACACACTAGTACAATCGTTTGAATGATCGAGAAAGTCATTACAGAACAATCCACGATCACTGAACGACTGTACATACAAAAGATTACGAATGATTGTCACCCAATCAAATCTGCTGGGTCATTTGTTTCCAGGAAGATTCCTCGTTCATCGGTGTCGTTGACCAGTCGTTGTGCTTTTTTTTGATAACAATTATCAAACAATTTGTCGTGGATTGTTCATTTCCAACGACAATTATTGCACGTGTGTACACAGCCTAATATGTTTGTCCACTGTCAGCAGTTGATGTAAGCCCTTCTAAAGCTTATGCTGCTGAAATAATTGCACCTGATCTTCTGACCTCTAAGGTGTTTCTACAACTAATAACGTTGTTTATATGTAAGGAAAGGAAGCATTTAAGTGGCAATGGGTAATGTAACAGGTAAAGCAAACCCTTATTTTCTAATGTTAACATAATTCTATTTTTGCAGTTTTGATGAGATGGATATATTATGAGTAATGGAATGCCTGAAATACTTTTCCTGGAGAAAATGCTGCTCACATAATAAAAGCCTTAACATTTTGTCATTTAATATCTGCAAAGAGAAGATAATAGCTTGGAACAAATTGACTTCCTTTAGCATAAACTAAACATAACATTGAAGTGTTTGAGTGATTTAATACGACATGAACCCAGCAGCTGCAAAACCAATTCTTTGTGATATCAGGCATCTCCAGCTATCTTGTTCAAGTTAGTCCAAATTTCCAAAAAGGGATACATACCTCCTAAATGTCCCCAACTCAGAGGGTGGAGGGACTACCCTTCTTTGCAAAAAAAAAAAAGTCCATATGTCCCCTTCCCCCCTTGTTTTGGCTGGATATCTCCACATCTGTAAAAAATGCAATACGTAACTAATCAAAAGTGATATTGTGCACAAACCCTTTCATCCAGCTTTATATGATTCCATTTCTTATTTAGAGAAAGGAAAAGTAGTAAAATATACACTTGTCAGTTCAACCAAGCATTTTTACGTTTTCATGTTTTATGGTGCACAAAATAGAAGTGTGTTGAATTCCCGATGTGAAGAGATTTTTAGTTTAATGTACAGAGAGCAGGAGAAATGCTTTTAATTGCTGAGTAAGCAAACCAGGATTATTTTTCTTTACCAATTAAATAATCCCAACCAGAAAAAAGTTTTTTTTTTCCTCAGGTGTACAACTCTCCCTCTGAACAGGATATTACCTAACCATGCATAATGGTTGCTACCAGCTGCTATTGTGCTGGTAAATAGGAGGAATTGTGTTTTTACCCAAATTAAATTACTTTGTAACAAAGGCAGGTAAGATAATTTGATTGGCAATGGGGTGTTGGGATTTATTGTATGGTATGCTGGAAGCACAGCAAAGAATCGCATAAGTGAATTTGGCTTAAAACCTTCTCATATGCTAAAGGGTGAACAATTGCATTAGGGAGCTCAATAAATGAGCTGTCAGTGCATCTTAAGGCAGGAAAAAAATGGTTTTGCTTTTTTTTTTAAAGTGAACTTCAAGACACAGAACAATACCTAATCTGTGTATTGTAATGGGTTAGGGTAGGGGTAATTCCTCCGAATCAGGGACATTTAGAAAGTTTGTATTCCTTTTTGGAAACTTGACCCAACTTGAAAATAGTAGAAGATTCCTGATATTACATAGAATTGGCACAGGTAAAATAAAGTGCACTGTATACATGTGTTGAGCTAAAATTCAGAATAGTTTGCAACACCGCTCTATGATAGTGCTGTACATTACCTTTTCAGAGATATTCCTTACACTGCACATTCGCTATTCCATATTGGCTTCTTCTTTACATTATCAATTCCCCACCACGTCATTTTATATTGCCTATTACGTATTGCCATTATTCCATACAAAGTAATTCAAGTTCCCTATTGCACATCAACACATTCTGGCAAGCTATGCCTGCTGTCAATGAAGTGAGTGCTATGCTGGATTTAAATATTAGCCAATATTGCTGTTGTTATTCAGGGTTTACAGCGATATGACACTGCTGCCATGCTCTTGTGATTGTCAATTGCTGTAATTGTATGATGCTGTTTATATATTTGAGGGAACAGAGATATAATGGAATGGGGAAAAACTGTGTATAGAGGGGTAGGTACATTGGCTTTCATTCAGGTTGCTGATAATGAAAGAGGGAAGTGTTGTTTAGCATGCCTAGTTCGAGTATTATTTTGCATTAAACCATTCATCCAGTCTCCAAAATATTCCATTTGTTATTTTTAAAGAGGGAAAATCTTCCACACTTCTAGCAATGCCCCATGGCAAAGTTTGAATTTTAACATATATAAATCCTGTTTATTAATAATAATAATAATAATAATAATAATAATAACATGGCGGCCACAGCCAATTTAGTATAGATTTACCTGTGGTCATGGTTGGACCAGTTTGCCAGTGGAATGGAGGATTACATAGTGGGCTCTCCCCAGTGTCAGATAAATTAATTAACTTAACCTTACCCTTTTTATACCATTTGGCAAAAAAATAGTAGTATCAATAAAATCACTTGACTGCATTTCACCTTTAATGGGCTTACAAGCTAACGTTTCCATTATTTACAAGTGTCTGTAAGCCCGATGTAAATGTCTGGCCTCTGCCTGCTGTGTACAAAGGGCTAACAAAGTTAGCTGAAATATCATTGTTGTTCATTTCTAGTAAAACTGAGGGACAAATGTTTCAGAAGATTTTGAATTTGACCCGAATTTAAACAGCAACACTAGAGGAGAGCAATTGGGAGATATACAATGTTTTCACCCCATAACAGAAAGTGACTGAACAAAGACAAGGCGTTGCATGACAAGATCATTGGAAATTAAAGCTGCAGATTTAAAGCAATTGAAAATGACTTCTGAAATGTCATTATTATGTTAAAGATTATTTGAGATTATACTGATTAGATCTTTATGACGTCTTTATGAACTTTATGACAAATTCTCCAAATGTATATGTGTCAGTCATGCACTGTGATTCATTGTGCAGTGTAAATAAAGAAAAACAGAATCATTCTGGAGACTAATTACTCGCTTTACTATCCCAGTACCTGGCCCAGTATGTGGCCAAGCATTGTACTAACATATTTAAATTGAATCTACTATCTCTGGTTATCATGGCCTCAGGACTAGTCCTGAGAATGTGGATTTGTATAACAGTACATAACTGGAACCAACAAAAAGTATTTTGCCTTTCAATGGATACCAAGGACACTCCAAGGGAACAGGATTAACACCTACCTTGGCATTCTGTGTAACAATTGTTTACTAATTACCATAATTTATTGGAAGTCTTGATGAATGAAAGCTTTCAGGTTTCTATTCCAGACTAAAAACCATACTTGCAAAACATGTTAACAAACCATTTTAAATGCATAAATTGTGGATTTTACATACCAATTGTGTGTACAGAGGAGAAGGATCAAAGGACTTTCTGTAGTCTGAAATCAGAAACTCAATGGTGAGGTGTGCTAAAAGGAACCAAAAGGCTCCTACCTAAGTAATGAAAACCCAGTAGAACCTTCTTAAAACAGGAGGTATTCCCTGGTCTTACTTTCATTACCAGTACAAAAAAATGAAGGGTTTATTCCTTGTTTTATAAGGCCTGCTTTGCTAATATGTGGGATACACTTTATTTTATTTATGTATGATAGAAGTGGGACCTTCAAATACCTTTGAATAAAGCTCTACTCACAAAAGTTGGGGCTTTTTAAAGCTTGTTTAACCCACCTAATGCATAATACCATTGCATTGGTCCATTAGTCTTACTGTATAGGGACAAAGGCTTTTATATGCTGCACTTATATTAGCCATCCAGCCTGAAATAACTGGATGACATTTGGAATAAATGGCTCTATAATAGGCTGTCAGAAAGGGACATTTTTAATCTGTGATGAAAGCAAGACTTACAAATGCCTTCCTTTTAGGAAGGATACTGCAATATTCGGAAACAATCTGACTTCCAAAAGCACCTCCACCTGTAAGCACTCAAAGACTCTATTTATAAAACAGGGAATTTGACCTTCCCTCAAACATTCCCTGGTGGGAATAAATTACTGCCATTGAAACAACATTGACCTGGAAGTTTCCCACAAGGGAATGTTTGAGGTTACCTGTGATTTCCCTTACATGTCAACAGTGATAAAGCTACAATTATGAGATTGTATCTAATTGTTGTTAAAGGAAGCAGACACCACTTGGGTCTCCTTATTTATTTATTTCTCCTTTATTTATTAATATATTATTATTCGGGATCTAATTTTTATCACTAATATGTCTAGGTTTACTTACAACTTGTTTAAAGCTAAAAAGGTGCTTACATTAGAAGTCAGTCTTTAAAAACTGGCCTTGATAGTCCAAGGTCTATGGAACACCTACAGTCATCATCAGCCAGGAATTAATTGGGGATATAGTAATGATAAATCCCCCAGATAAGTAAGTGTTGGATGTGTATGCAGAGTGCATTTCCCTTCAGGCCTCCACCATATTGGACTCCCTATGTGACTGTTGTGACTATGTGAATTTTCCATATTTCTTTGTTTTTGATGACTTGGATGCTCTTTTCATTGCTGTATGTCTTGTTAAGGAGATTTCTTCACCAGAGGCATTAAAAGCCTAAAGACATTTTTTCACCTACATTTTCTTGTAAAACATTATTTTCCACAGGCTTTTTAAAACTATTGATATTTTCAGGTGGACAATGTCAGTAAAGCAGACCTTCCACTTCACGGAAAGTCCATGTAACAGTTTTATACCAATCTAACGTCTTAGTGCCACAAACAGATGAGTATCTGACACTGTGGTTTCTTTATTAATGATAACAACTTAGAAAATATGTTAAAACAATAAACAACTTTCACATAATAGGAAATAAAGGCGTTCTCCACTGCATTTTGTCTGATTCATTAAAACTGCAGTAGCTAGACTGTTATGGGTGAATCTGGGTGTGGATTTGGAATCTGGAATGGATTTTTTAAAAATCCTTTGCTTTTAGGCGGCAAATGTTTTCAGTCTTGGACCTTATCCATTTTCAGGTTGGCTGGATCACCTAGGTTCCCTCATGATGTTCTCCAATCTCAGAGAGCTTTACGAAATCAGGCCCCATTGTGTCAGTCAAGCTGCAGGTTATAAGGGTGTGGGTGTCCTTAAACGGATGGTTTAATAGGCTGATGCCAGAGATAGGCTGACAGGCCATGTCTGCTTATTTCCTTACTTTTTCACTGGTGTAATAATTAAAAAATCCTTTACCATGAAATAGTTTAGTTTATATTTAGTGTAAGTGTAGTAACAAAATTGTTACAGACTCCCCTGTGACATGGGATTTGCTTACATCTGTTTACCCAGCCTGTTATCTGTAATTTGCAGAATATACTGTGTGCACAAGAGCATATGGTACCATTCTACACCATGATTATGAGGGACAAAGAGAACTCTGGGAATTAGCATATGTACTCATCACTGAAAATATTGCACGTATGTACAGGAATAGGTTATAGAAAATAAAACCTCTTTACAATATTATATCTGAAGAAATATGTATTTATTGGCTGGAAGTGGTGATGATGTTGGCAGTGCTCATTCAATGGGGGGAGGGGTTGGGGCAGCATAACTGTGTTTCTGATTTGGACAAAAATGTTTATAAAATGTAGCCATGTGTGACATTTTACTGGGAATTTATAGTTTTAATGTCAAATTCCAACTATGATTTGGATGCAAATCGACTGCGGCGATCAACACTGGAAGGGGTGGTTGTGTACCCTTTTATGTAAAATGAAAATGTTGAGTTTAGGTATGCTTAACGTTTCAGCAGCAAATTGAAAGAAAGGGTAGGCCATGGACAGTGGACAGTGCAGAGAGGGAAAGAGGCCTGGATGATGGCTGTAGTCCATCAACCCAGAAATAACACAAAATTAGATGAGTGAGCTCTAATTGCAGACTAAGAATTGTTCAACAACAAATAAAAACAGGATTACATGCACACGACAGAATTTACTATATAAAGGTTGCAAAATAGGCCTGTAACTCAGCTATAGGTTTTAAATATCGTATTTTTTAGCTTGCTTTTGCTTTTCTTTATATGCGAGTGACACAGAACAGAAGAGATATAATTCCAGTACTGTGCCAGCAAGCCAAGATGGTTTACTGTTGCTGTAGTCTGGATTGGGGAAATGCGTGTGCTGTCCAGCAGGAATATCTGGACCACAACATTGGCTGCACAGAAGTGCATTCTTCTGTTTCTTTTTATGTTTTAAATTCATAAGCAATAGAACTTATTTACTGGAAAGTAATTACAGAGCAGGGCTACTATAGAATTGTAGTTCTCTGTGCCTAGCTACATCTCCTGTACACAGCAAATTCAAAAAATTATTATACCCCCCCCCCCATAAAAACCCCGTAAATCAATGTTTAAGTGAAAGAAGTGTGAATGTCCTTGAACTATGGGATCAAGGACAGGTTGGTGTTTAATGGGCATGATTATATTTTCTCACAATTGTCCTTATAAAACAGTTTTATCTTCTCATAACATTGTTGAATCTTCTCTCAAAGACAGATGAAGTTAGATTAATGAGAAAAGTTAGATGTATAACTTTATAATGTTCCTCCTTTTAAACCAAAAGGTGTTTAATGTCAAAAGCCACATTTTCTGTAAAGTGAAGCCACAGCCTGAAAAGACCTGCAGAGGGACCTTTTTTTAAAATTGTCTATTCAGCATATTACTGAATTTCTCTGTTTTATGTTTACTAATATTATGGTACATTTTGCTAGGATACTTACCTGGTGTGGCCCTGCCTGTATTCAAACCATTTGAGACCCCATGTTTTGCAATACTTGATGAGTATATGTGTTATATGCAATACTTCACAGTTTGTCTGAGTAGGATATTATGTTTGTGATGCACAATCATAGACGAAGCATGGTCTTATTGTTTTATACATCACTGTTTTTAGTGTACGAAACACCCTGAGGACTGTGAAAGGTGTTGATGCTTTACTGGTCCCCACTAGACTTTATAGAAGATGAGCTTTATGTTCACTTGTCACATTCCTTGCTGTGTTACCATTTCATGGACATTGTGGGGTTCCAACTTACTACCATTTGGTACATGTAGTTTCTTGTCTATGTACCCAGTAAATATGAGGTTTTAATATTTTGTAGATAAAGGTTTTGTTTTTTATAAAGCAGTATTAATTATCAGACCTATAGACGTCATCATTCATGTTTTCATCTTCTTTTTCGAATAAGAGAGAGGCATAAACTGCTCATTGTATAAAGAACCCCTAAAAACGTCTGGAAGGAACCCTGGTTAAAAAACTGCAGGAAACTGAATTTAAAAGTCCTGCATTGTGCTGGGAAGTGACAGGTCTTTTTACACAGGTTCTAATTGCATTGGAAAGAAAACCAACTGAAGGACATTAAACACCTTTTATTTCAAATGTAATTGGATGGATTTGGCGGAAGGTTCCTTGTGGGTTGCAGTGTTTGAACACAGGATTTTGGGAGTACAGGGCACCTTTGATAAATTATTCTCCCACCCACCCCTGAATCTGATCCTATAATTATAAATATTCCAGGGTCCTCGGGGACAATTCATGCTTTTAGAGGTTTGTACCAGGAATTATTTGACAACACTGACCACCTTCACAATAAAATCAATTTCACAAACTTTTAAATTACGTTTAAATTTTAAAGGGTACCTAAACTCAGAATTTTCACTTTACATAAAAAAATAGACAACCCTTTTATTTAAAGTAAAAATTTTGTTTATTGGTGTTTTTTTTAAGTGCAATACCCTTCCTACCTCAGGCATCCTGGGAGGCTCTTAGCTGCTCATTCTGCGCACACCTTATCATTTTGGGCATGTGCAGAAGGAGTCCTTTCATTAAAAGGGGAAAAAATTGCTGATCTCACGCATGCGCAGTGGGATCAGCAAGTTTGTTTTCCCAGTCTACATCACCTGATCTTACACCTGCGCAGTGTGAGATCAGGGGACATAGGAAGAAGAGAAGATGGCGACACCTGGCGCACTCCCCTGGCTGTAGACAGATACCGGGACGACACGGGACTCAAAAGAAGAAACCTCCCGACGGATAGACTGATCTGCGGGATTGAAGGTAAGTGTGATTTTGTTGATTTGGGTTTAAGTCTGCTTTAGGAAATAGATTTTTCCTATTTCAGTCATCCAGCCACAATGGAAATGTATTGTGTTCTCAGACAAATAAGGTATGCTGGATCCCCCACGTCCTCTTCAGTCTTGGAAAGCTTTAAAGAGAAACTAAACGAAAAAGTGCCTAAAACAAAAATAAATACACTTACCTTTAATCCCGCAGGGCAGTGCATTGGGTCTTGTGTCGTCCCGGCATCACTCCCCGAACTGGCGCGACAGGAGGCCTCATCTTCCTAGGTCACCGGTGACAGGTGTGAGATCAGGTGATCAGCCTGGAAGGGCTTTCATGAAAAGGCTCCTGCGCATGCTTGAGATGCCCGGGCACGTGCAGAAAGAGCACCCAAGAGCCTCCCGGGATGCATGACGTAGGTATTCCAGGAGGCCTTGCGCTCCCATTCATTCTCGATCGCCTAGGTGATTGATAATTAGGGGGCCGTGCTGCACCCTTTTTTAAAAAAAACAACAGAATTTTTACAAAACATAAAAGGGTTGTCCACCCTTTTATGTAAAGTGAAATTTCTAAATTTAGGTTTATTAAATGAAGTCCTCATATATAAAATTTTATATATCTATATGTTTGTATTTCTCCATGATGTCCTCTGGAACAATACCCATACCGCTTATCAGCCTTTTACCTATGATTTCCCATGCACCCGGTGTGTGTCATATACTGTCAGTGACCCTCCCCTTGTGTGACAATGCTAAATATAATCATGTTCTATATATAACAAGGACTCCCTGTGCACCTGATGGAACCTGTACCTAGGACACACAGAGCCCGCCCTCCCCCACCTCCATCACTTCCCTAGCACAGACCGGCTCACGTGCTTCCACTCTTCACCCCGCCTCCCTCCGCTCAGGTATCCTTCCGACTTCCCGTAAATAGTCCCTGCCTTGTCACCTCCCCTTTCACCTATAGCTGCCCCCGCAGGCTGAATGACCCTTAGTTTCGGTCAGCAGAATCACGGACTGTATTTTATCTCCGCCACTGACGGCTCTTGTGAGCGCGAACATTGTGGAGTCGGTGTCGGCGGATATAGTAACGGCAGCTGGGCTGTATTCTTCCGCGGCCCGTTCTCCTCCTCAGACTGTTTTGGTCTTGCTAGCCTGTGGCAACCGCGGAGGCTTCCCCCTCGCTCTGCTCTCCCCTCACAGCAGCCGGCGAGGCCTCCAGCCACAGCCCCTGGCGTCACGCTAGGCCTGCGCTCTGCCATTGTGTTACGGACATTTGTATAGTCGGAGCAGGAGAAGCCGCCGCTTTCTGGTTTATTTATCGGGCTTGTCAGCTGGCGGTTTATGGGACCGGCGTTATGTCTATGAAACCGAGCGGTAATAACAGGAAGCCCGGCGGGAGCAGTGTGCCGGCGCCCGGTGGAGGAGGCAACAGACAGAACATGGGCAGGTGGGTGATGTCTGCTGGGGATGAAGCCGTCATGGTAGAGGGCGTTGCGGGTGTGGAAGGCGGAGGGTTGAGGTAGTAGGCCGCGGGGCTGTTTGCAGGCCTCACCTTCATCACAGGCCCAGCCGGGAGGCCGGAGTGTCCCCGGACCTACGTGTTTACCCATCCTGCCTGGCATGCAGTGTGTGTGTGGGGGGGGAGGGCAGTCGGACACATTCCAACGATTAGTCTGTGGATTCCGCTACCGCCCTGATCGGTCATGTGTCATCTATTCTCGGCCTATTTTGCTTATTCCGAAACATATACCCTGTGCCGGGCTGCGGCGTCATGGGCTGTGCCCGTCCCATGATAAGAGCGCAGAGACCGGGCTGATCGCAGCAGTACACGCCGGGGTGCCGCCTGGTCCCTGTATGGTGACCCTGAGCCCCGGATTCGTGCTATGATGAGCCGGGTGTACAGTAAAGGGCACCCAGGCCCGTGGGGCTGTAATCAGCTGCCCATGTGACATGGTGCCGGCGGCGCACGGGTTAATCCGCAGTGCTCACCAATGGCAGACAGGGCGTATTGCCGGCTGCGCATTATTCTAGGTGTTGCTTCCTGAAATCCTCCAATCCCGACCCCCCCCATCCTTCCTTTCTTCTGCATCGGTGTAACGGGGCTCTGCCGTGCATGAGGCTGTCCGTCCCCTTGCACCCCGGCCCGGGTGACCTTTTTGGCTCGGAGGCCATTATTTCCCTGGAATGCCGCAGCGGTCACCATGCATGTCTCTGCCGGGGATCTGGATTGCTCTGTTCTTTGCCTATTTCTTATCATAGCAAGAGATCGCTAGCAGCATGCACACAATGTAGCATTTATGTATAGACCAGGTCAGATTTTATTTAATGGAAGGCAAACATGTCATCTCTAACTGTGTCTCTTGATTTGTTTCCTGCCCTGATGAATTTCCAGGAAGTGAGAAAATCTCTTCAATGTATGGGAAGTCCCCTCTTACATGTCCCCATTGGAAGATTTCCCTTCTATTTCTGTTCTGGTGACAACTCTTATTAGGATTTCCCCTCACTTTCTTGTCTGGTGACACCGGTGATCAGGATAGGAGACACATAGAGCAATAACATCCCGCTATGCAAATATAAACACTCCTTTAGTGATACTTTGTGTATTATCCATATACATGTGTGTAATCAGGCTTCCATTTACCCGGTTATCTATGCATTGTGGTGTTGCATTATTCCATGCTTGCAGTGTGTAGTAGTGTTTTTGGTCTGCTGGTATTAATATATATTCCCATGCAAAGAATCTGGGCATCAATCTGAGGCAGCATGAATATTTTGTTCATAAAATGATGACAATTTTGTTTGCAGTATAATTGGGGACCTCTGTTTTCCTTCTGGTCATTAAGTTAGGAGCAGCATACTGATTCCATGTAATGCAGTGAGTTGTGTGGGTAAAGGGAACTTGTACCGAGGAGAAGATTGCAGACAATAAGTGCTGAACTCTGCTCCTGAAAATGCTCCTGAAAATGCTAGTTACCTGAATGTCATTCTAGCCACCTGCTTTACATACTTTCAATGTCACTGACCTGGAGCATGTTCTAGATTGTCTTTGTTATAAGTCTGTAAATCTCTGTACTGAAGAGTACGGGAAGGTTGGCATAGGCAGTCTTAAAGCAAACCTGTGGTTTATGTATAAAGGGTCGTACAACAAAAAAGTTTATTTTATAAGGTCTACAGGTAATGTCCCTTCTACAGTAAATCATACTTACCTGCCTGATAGGGGCCTAACCCTTCCCTATTTTTTTTTTCTACAACTTTATATAACGTTCCAGTAATCTTTACTGTGCAGCGCTGACCAGTGTCTAGTTGTCATGTAACAAAAATGTACTTACCAGGCCCTTGTCATGCTTTCACATTCATTTTTATGTGATAACTATGCTTATGGCAAAGATCACTGAAAGTGAAGAGAAAGTATTTTCTCTGCCAGGCTGCAAGCTAGGGGGCAGAAAGTGTATTATTGCCTTGTTTTTACCAGCAGCAGGATGAAGCAATCCCGCAGGGCTTTCGGATGTTGGTACCCAGCCATCTGCACCCCATTTCTAGTTCTTTTAGAACCAGTCTGCGTGTCTGCGGATTTGATAGTGACACTTAGGTTTGCTGCGGAAGCTACATGTAGCCTAAAGCAAACCAGTAATCAAAATAATGTACTTGAGTATTCTAAATATATTTTCAAAAGTTTAGATAACATTTTTCAGCACTCACTAGCCTCCCACTAACCTTGGTAGCTATAGGCTTTTTGGTGACATTCACTTTCATATTTCACAACAGATACTGAAATACCTTCCTTTCTTGGGATGTCACACTTCTAATGTAAACACACAGCAGATGTTCATAAAGGCTTATTTTATACACCCCTTGGATGCTACATGTAGCATCTGAAAAAAAAATGCTACTGCAGCCAACCCTACAAGATAAAAAAAAAATGGGAAATAAGGTATTTACGAAATGGAACACACCACAAAGTATGATGGCTCACTGTGCGGCTTTGTACTCAGGTTATGAACGATTGGCAACTCATTGGCACTGCACTAGTGGGTACCACAACAGATGTGTGTATGGTGCCAAAATTGTAAAGCCCTAAACCTGTGCTATGCTATCCCATGTTGCCATGCTGGAACCAAGTAGAAATGCTTTGAAGCGCACGTCTTTGTGCAATAATGGTGCAAGTCAATCTTTGATATCTTGAGGATCTTAAGTCAAAAAATTAGTTCTGGCTAGATGAAGCTAGAGAGGTCAAGGGGATATGTATTTTAATATTTTCAATTTTTATTTAACAAAATACAGGACAAGACATGCAAACAAACTCCCTGGCTTCTGATGCCTTTTTGTTTCCGCTCTAAACTACGCGGCGTGCAGCTCTGTGTTCGGCATCTGCACCCAGAGCCGGCCGCCAGGCATAATACAACTCGCGCACAGGAGTTAATCATCCAATGAATGAACAGGATTGCAGTCTGCATGGTAGTCCGCCATTAGGATGTCTGCTCCCTAGGTTGCAATGATGATGGGTCCTGGACCTGTGATCACTGCAGAATAACTGCTCAGGGTATATTCCAGAATTGCCAAGTATTCTGTGCATACTTGCTGATTATTGCAGAAGCCCACCAACTAGTTAAGCTTTGCTTCGAAGGGTCATCAGATCATAAGCCAACACATGAATGAGTAGAAGATCAGACTACATAGCAGGCATGATTTTTAACAGGATAGCATGAAAATGAAGGGTCCTAAGGAACCATAAAGTTAATAGACCAAGGAAAAGAAGGGGGGGTGAAACCTTTCCACCAGGTAGCCAAATAATTAAGATTGATTTTTATTCCATAGATCTTATGTGTTAACTGTTTGCATACGTTTGTCATTGATATTGTTCAGTTTAATTTTTGTTTAACAGGTGGACCTCCAGTGTTTTGTTATCCTCATTTTGGCCACTAGAAAGATATAAGAAATTTAGACAGGTGATGTGTCTGTAAATATAACCCAAACCTGAGAAACGGAGCGCTTTCTGGGGCTATGGGCAAATTTACCTGTGTGATTGGAAATATATTTATATCCAAAACCTCAACATCATCCCCACTTAACATAACGCATCCTCTAAAACAGAATGGGGGCTTGTGGGTTAAGTTTAAAAAATTTTTGCCAGTGGAAAGGGGATGACTCGGGAGACCTCTTCTTAAAGCACTTGCTGTGTCTCTTTAGTGGCACTGTGAGTTGTTGTGGAAGAGGAAATAAATACACTGCTTTTGGGTGAAGAGGTGGCCTCATGTGCCATACTGCTTCAATCAGTGGTGTGACAATCTCTAGTCTTTAAATAAAAAAAAGGGTGATGTCAGGCAAAAGTCCCATTTAAAAAAAAAAAAAAATAAAAAAAAAAAGTGAGATAATGGATAATCTTTATGCAGCCTCTTGCCAATCCCAGGGGAACCTACAGGTCATCCTCCCTGCGAACCATAAATGTTGGCATTTTAGAAGAACAAAAAAGAAAACAAAAACTGAGATTTGTCCTCCTGACAGCTCAAGTGACCTCCAGGTGTTTTTAAAAGGGCATAAACTTACCATAGTGCTTGTCTATTTTTATGAAGGAGGTGATCTGATAATAAAATACATTCCACCAATTGGAGGTCATTCCAGAACCAAGGAGGTAAATATAACGAGCCTTACATCTTATGAAGTCCCAAATTCTTTGGAAGTACCTAAAATGTGCCATATAAGTAGTCTGTATCCATCAATGGCTACCCATGCCACCCACTTGGGTGTTAAAGTAGCATGGGGACAGCCAAAACAGGGAATCTGACATTGCCTTGTGGGAATTAATTACTGCTATTGAAACATATGGACCTGGAAGATTCCCACATGCTAATAATTTCCTGTTTTATAAATGAAGCTCAATGAGTTCGATTGAATTTGTCCCATACAGATAGCCATAAACAAAGATAAGGTGGGAAAAGGTTATTGGCTCCTTACTTGGTGGAAATCTGGGTCCTTCGATCAGGTGGGACTACTTTCTACAAGATGAGCATCTGTCAATAAATGTGGTTGCTTGGAACCCCAAAGTTTGAGTTTTAGGAGTAAATGGTTTAGGCTCGATTATTTCAAAACGTTTTTCCCCAGACAAAGAAAATAATGGTGTTTTCATGGGGATTGAGACAATGAGTATTCTAAAAAAAACACAAGATTCTAGGGAATATAATAATTTTCACTGAAGCAGAGTGACCAATCGAAGATGAAGAGGCCAACAATATCCAGAAAGGATATTATTATATTAGGAAATTATCTCTAGAAAATGTGCACTTGTGCTCCTTGAAGTATATGCCCTTTATGTATGGGTTGGAACAAATCCCTGTCACTTAGGTTAGCTTTTGAAAAAAACCAAACAAAAACTATTCTTAAATGGTCGCTAAATCCCACAACATAAAATATTTAAGCCTTTAGTTGTGGTGACTGCCTTAGTTTTTATTTTTCCATGAACATTTTCTACAACTACTAAAGTCTCTGATTCTTGCTACCTCATTGGAGATGAAAAAACTGTAAATCTTTTTCAAACCATTAACTCTGATAAATCTCATGTAACACATGTGCAAGACCTGGATGGTCAACAAATAAATTGTACAGCTTTTTGGTAATGCTAGTCGGGGTATACCTGTCACAAATATACTCTCAAGGAGTGCACCAGACTAAGGCTTAGTATACATTAGGGTTGTCAAACTCTGGCACGCCGGTCCAATCTGTCCCTTAAGGTCCTCTTATTTGGCCCCCAAAGAACTCCAAAAATGAACTACATCTGGCCCGCCCGCGTTACCACCTCACATCATCATTTTCAATACATGCAATACATAGACATTATTCCTGTACACCATGATACACGAAGCCTGGGCAATGATCACATGGTGCCTGACTACCAGGAGCATTGTGTTTGTTTCAATCTATTAGAGACTGCATAGTGGAATATTTAGTGTCAGACAAACTTGTTATGTGAGGATGAACAACACACAGCCTGTATAGATAGAAATTAGTCTTTTCAACCCTAAAGTGTGTGTAGAGGGGTTTGTTTTTGTTAGTTATGGATGAAGTAGTAAACTTCCTCCAATTTTTAATTACACTTCAAGTTTGGCCCCCCACTTGGTCTAAGTTTTTTTTAATTTTGGCCCTCTGTGTATTTGAGTTTGACACCCCTAGTCTACATGGACGTTTCCCCAGCGTTTAACCTGAGGCTTTAAAAGCCCATGTTTTGAAATTCCCATTCCAATGTGCTAATCTACACCAGGATGTTTCCTTGAGGTACGTTTATAAGCTTTATTTATAACGTTGCTTGCAACAATTAAAAAAAAAAAAAAAAAAAAAAAAAAAAAAAACGCCCAAAAATCTTTTAAATACATATACCTTTTTCTGGCCAGCCACATGACACTGGGTTATCGCCTCTCAATCTTCAGCACTGGATATTTTCTTAGAGGTGTAAAAAAAAAAAAAAAAAAAAAAAACGGGGTTAATGCTGGAAAACGTCCATTGAAAACAATTGAGACTTTGCTGCCTCTGCTGTGAGCTTTAAACATAATATTCTCAATACCTGTTGCTACAGAGACTTGGTGACTTAGGGCTTGTTTTAAAGTGGAAGTAAATTTATTTTTAAATGACTTATGAAAGAAATCCTACCTGCTGAAGAGCATTTACAAGGAAAGCATTGTGTATACATAGCACCCTTGTTTTTTTTAACACCCCCCTCCTTTCCAACTTACCTTAAATGAAATTGACCCTTTCACCACCTGATGCTTTGCAAACTGGCAGGCTGGGATTTAGAGAAACCCTGCTTACTACTGTAGTGTGAATCGGTTCAGCATGTATAATTTGTTTTGCTGCAAAATTTTTAGAAGTGTGCGATGGAGAACTGGCACTGTATGAGCTGCTGAAAAGAAATTAAAATGGTCCATTAACTAACTAGTGTATTTGTTTTGGTGATTTCACGTGCAACAGGATTTGTATGTGAAAATCGAAAACTAGTTTCCATAAAGAGGATTATAGGTGGTAATCTGTGTTAGAACTGCACTTCATCTGCAGGAAAGAGAGGAGTGTAAAGGGCATCAAAATCTTTGCATAAAGAATTGTGCTGCCAGAGACTGTTTTTTGCTTTAGTTTCTTTGTTTGGGCTGCAGGTTAAACTTGAAGGGGACCACTTAATTGTAATGGCCGGGAACTATGTAGAAAGTAGGAAGACCTTTTAGGCCAGCAGTCGCCAACCGGTGGTCCGCAGCTCTGGCCAGTGTGCCCCACAGCTGGGTCCTTCTGACCCCACTGGGGGCGCACCGGCCAGAGCAGCAGACCACCGGTTGGCGACTGCTGGCCTAAAATGTCTTCCTACTTTCTACATAGTTCCCGGCCATTTTAGGCCAGTAGTCGCCAACCGGTGGTCTGCTGCTCTGGCCGGTGCGCCCCCCATTGGGGTCCTTGGACACAACCCACCCACTCTCCCATCACAGGCTCAGATCTGCAGTGGAAGAGTGGGCAGGTTCGGCATCGTGACGTCTTTCTGGGGGAAGTTTTTTCCCATTTTAAGTGACACATGGCTCCCCGCACTTGCGCAGTCCGGAGACAATAAATATAGTGGTCCTCAGGTCTGAAAGGGTTGGCAACCACTGTTTTAGGCCATCTGTCTGTTATATTGACAATAGAGCCTGCAATTGCATTTACCAAAAGCGTTTTTGAGTTTGAAAAGTTATTTTCCAAAAATGAATTCTCATGATTAAAGAAGCCATGTTCTCAAAGCAATGTTGGCTTTCATGATTTAAAGAAACTTTTGAGGCAAATGGCTAGATAAATGTGCAATACATCCACACATTCAGATGAAAAAAGTGCCCTCAACGAGCACACATTAGATCTTCCTTCAAGTGTAAATGTATATCTGGATATATCAAGATATTAGTGGATGAAGTTACCAACTTACAAAAGTTACCTACATGAATCATAATGCTTATTTATGTGGAACACCTACACACCTATATTTGCCAATGCTTGAAATCCATCTTAATAGGATCAAATCTTCCAGGTTAAGTGCCAAATATTAGAATCTCCTTTTTGAGTATGCAAGTGAAAACTGTAACATGAAATCTCAATAAGATATGTTAGAAAAAGTATTTTTGTCCAAACATAAGGGGAGGCTACAATTTTCCTTTAAAGCTGTAGTAGTTTGTTTGGCTACAGTAACAGTAGACATGTGGTGCAATCTAAAGCTACAAAACAGGGTGGTAAAAATGTCTGATCAAAGCTCTGATATGAATCCCATTGAAATGTCATCAGCTGGAAAACCTGCTAATTTATAAAAGGTTCATATAGGATAGGCAAGCCTTAATACTGTAAAGAAGTAATCACAATATTCTAATTTTATTTTAGGAGCAAGGTCATAAGGGTAGGAAAACTGGCAAGTTCAATTTACAGTACGCTACAATTGGTGATCTTCACACCATATACACTTGCCCTAAGCATGTCTGTGGTTGTTTTTTTTTTCTTATCCTGCACCCATCAATGACCTGGAGATCTTTTAAAGAACAGTCTTAAAAGTTTTAGATTTCGATATGGCCAATTTGTTTGCTAAGTATTTGGATGTTTTAGGGACTTAAAAAATGTTTATACTGCACTTAGTTATTTTTTTTCTTTTTCCTTTTCAGAGGGCGAAGCAGTGGGAAAGGACCTCCCCAGTCTGTAAGTTTATCTCATAATGCCTGAACATTTATAATATCTAACATATATTTTTCCAGTTTCTGTTATATATTTTCTAGTTTGAGTGCTGATGCTAATTTTAAAGGTTACGGCTAATAAGTTTCATATTTTATTTTTACCTACTGATTTTATTTTAACTTAACTGCTTTACACCTAGCACCTTAGCCCCCTTTTAATGGATCTGAATTTTTTGCTATGCAAAGTATAGGTGGGTGGTATAGCCTTTTCATTGTTTTAAGGAAACATTTGCTTTGGTCTTTTTGCCTGCTGGAGCCAATAGAAAGTCGCTAGAGGATGATCTGTTGATAGGAAGCTCTGGAAGCAATCACCACAGGAAAAGTTGTTTTCCACATTTTTTTTTTGCCATACCTTTATGCCAGTAACAGTTTCAGCTGCACTTTACCTTGGCACCACTTCCAGAGCCCCTTTTCTGTGTTGGAAGGCTGCTGAGCCATAGTTGGAAAGGAGGGTGCTGAGCTGCCAAGATAATAAATTACAAAAAACTACTTCAGTTCTTTTGTTAACTTTGAGGATGAATCCCTGCAAAGCCTAGATCTGAGAAGTTTAGGAAGTATTGGTTTTAAAGCATATTTACGACCTTTTTAGAATATGTAAACACAAATAGCTTGGCCCCAGGTTCACTTTAAATGTTTAATATTAGTCTTTCTCCAAGTAATCACTGCCAGATACTACTTCCTAAAAAAACCTTTGTTTCATAACTTTTTTTTTTTTAGGTTTCTTTTGATGGAATCTATGCAAACATGAGAATGGTTCACATCCTAACTTCTGTAGTTGTAAGTTGTAATTTTTACTATGAATTGTTTTTTTTCTATATTTAAACTGCATAACTACATTTTTTTTTTAATGAAACTTGAGTTTTTATTGAAATTTTTTTTTACAAATACAACAAAAGAAACAAAACAAAAAGAACATGGACAAGAACACAGCATACAGGAGCATTAGCAACATATTACCAAAACCATAAGGCATAAAGTAGGAACAAGTATATATACATATACATAAAAGCTACAAGAAAAAATAGCAATAGTGGAGTGCAAATGATGCAGTGTGGTTTCCAGCAATAAACATGACTAACCAGTAATGCATAACTATATTTAATAGTGTTTTTACCCAGTAATTATGAGGGATTTAACTAATCACAAATGGGTAAAAATGAACTTTGAATTAAAAAAAAAAAAAACAAGCTGATTGGATAACTGTGTACTCCCTTAGTCATACTTTGTTGACGCACCTTTTGATTTACAGCCTTCAGCTTTCTCAGGTAGGATTCTATCAAAATGGCACATCTTGACTTGGCAATATTTGCCCACTCTTCCTTGCAAAAGCACTATAAATCTGTCATCTCCTGTGCACAGCCCTCTTCAGGTCACTCTGCATTTTTTTCTATTTAATTTTGGCTTCTGGCTTGGCAGTTTCAAAACTTTTTTTTTCTCTGTATATTCGGGGCTATTTTTGTGTTGAAAGAAAAACGTCTCTTCTGCTTTATAGCAGATATATGAAGGTTTTGGGCAAAAGTGACTGGTATTTAGAATTCCCACCGCCTTAACTAAAGCCTTAGATCCAGCTTAAGAAAAGTAACACCAAAGCAAGATACTGCCACTATGACACACCATAGGGATACTAAATCATAATGTATCCTAATGAGACCTAGGTTTAACTTGTTTGACACAATTCAAAAAGAATATTGTTTCCACTGTCAAGCATGGTGGTGGCAGTGTGTACACACTCTCTACACTGCATTTGTTGCATGATTCTGAAGCTCTTGCATAAAGACACATTAGTGCTGCTCATTACTGCGTACTATGGGCCCATTCTATGTGCTGCTGCACCTCGGTACTGATGCACCCATTGTGGGGAAGCCCATGCAACACAAAAGCTAAAGGCACTCTTAAGGGAACAGTTGCCTACGTGTGCACTAGTCCATTTCCTGGCAAAATTTGTGACACCCCATGAGGACTTGTCTCTTTTCTAATACATTTAGACATCTATTGCTGGCCATGTTTTTTGCTTATGAAGTGTACTAAATTAGGTTTGTGAGTGCCCAAGTCCCTCTGAGGATTTCCTTCCCATTTATCTGAATCCTGGAAACAAGGTTGGTGAGGTATTTCATGTCTGAATAAAAACTGTTAGCTTGATGGCTGCTGATCCAGAATCTTCCGATACAGTGCAGAGTCTTTCTATGGCCATGCATGCATGATTGTCCTTTAGAAACTATCCTTTTTGCTTGGTACCACACCAGTACTTCACAAAGAAACACTTTTCAGCTGAGACAGAACTCCCTAGACATCCTTGGGTGCTTTATAAGGGTCAGGTTTCAGCCTTGCTAATTTATGTTCTGTGGTGATTGGCTTTTCTTTTATTTGCACCATTCTAGAGTAGTTGCCTTCCATTCCTATGTTTTGGGTGTTTGTTATGCTGCTCTTGTACTGTATATACAAAGATATATAGCTCCCAGGGGTATGTGACATATGTATCCCAGTAGACTGTGGGCTGCCTATTCAGCCTTTACCACCACAGCTGTAAAGACAGATGGGGGAGGGGTCTCCCTTTTGGAAAAAAAGTGTGCTTTATATAAAAGGGTAGATGAGGATAGGGCTGCTTTAAGTGATGAGCTGGTGTTATACGGTTGGTTGTTTACTGTACAAAGTGACCTTTTCATTTATTCCCCCCATACTACATTTAGGGATCAAAGTGTGAGTTGCTTGTGAAAAATGGAAACATGTATGAAGGGGTTTTTAAAACGTATAGTCCTAAGGTAAGTGATATCCTACTTTTTGAGTTGCATTCTCTTTTATTTGCTGTGTCTTTGTCTCCTTTAACTCTGGTTAACTGGTTTCTTGTGTTCCAGTGTGATTTAGTGCTTGATGCAGCTCACAAGAAGAATAAAGACTCTGTTGTGGGGCCAAAGCGTGAAGACATTGTGGATAGTATATTATTCAAGTCTTCCGATTTTGTGATGGCGCAGTTTAGAGACATGGATGTGAATTTTGCAAGAAGAGGTACTGTATTAAAACAAAAAAAAAAATCTTGTAGGCTGAATTGCTGTTTTTGTTCCCTGCTTGTTAGGGGACTATATAAAACATTTTAGCTATATTAGAATAATGCATTTTAAATATTTCCCAAAATAACCAAAAAGGATATCTGTATCTTGTATCCACCAAACACCTTTGCAAATAAATCCATTTGTTTACTTGCAGTAATCCTGTTACTATCTGTGACTAGTCATGATTAGAAATAAAGTGCTGCAGAAAGCCAAAGAACATGCATATAGCACAACAGATAGGAACAGATATGTCTCTTGTAGTTTTTTAGTCACATACAAAAGTGTTTTCTTGGCAAATTTGTTTTTTTCACAGTCACTGGGGAGGGGGGGTGGTTACAGTAAGTCTTCAACACTAGCTATGCTATACTGAATAACATAATTTTGTAATTTTGTTCATGATTACAGTGAAGGAATATTTTAGGGAAAGGTAATGTAAACATTTATTTGTGTAAAATTGACTGCTTTCAGTGTGCTAACTGCAGAGCTACGATATAACTTTTCTGTCTGGGGTGGGCTGACAAAATTTTCTTTTTCCTATTTTCAGATGGCTTTACGGATTCTGGTATAGCTTCTAAAGTAAATGGTGAACATAAAGAGAAAGATCTGGAGCCATGGGATGGGGGTGATGGCCTCCCTAGTAGCAATGCATCTACTAATAATGACGAGCTGGAGTCTTTAGATACAGATGTAGTAAGTAGATGCTGAGACATTTTTGTTTTGCTTGCTTTTTATTGAACTTTTGTAGCAATACAATGAATTAAATTGGTTTGAAAGGGAGCATGTTCATAAAATCTAGTGAAGCTGATTGAAGGGAACCAAAGTAACCATGGGGCCCCTAGGGGTCATTCCCTTCATCACCTGCCTAGCTGCAATTGCCCAGTCAGAATCTGCGTCCTAGGGGGCGACTACAAGTGGCATGCATCTGTTTGGATCAATAAAACATGGTTCAGTTGAATGCAGGAAAAGGGCTAGTTAAGTGTACATTTAAACTGGTCATGACTGGTCTTATGTGGTGCATCAGAGTTTAGGTAGATTACTGGACATATTTCACAACTCCCCTAAATTTTTTTTTTACCACAAAAGCTTAAGGCTATGTTTAGTCTAGCCCCAAGAACACTCAATAGCAAAGCAGTTGGACATTAAAGCATTATTAACCCCCCTAGGGTTCTAATTCTGTCATTTTTTGATGCAAAAAGTGATCCTATTTTTTTTGCGTAGAAATGTTTATATTGTGGGCCTGTAATTCTTAGGATTAACTCCCGGGTATAATTATATTTATTTATTATATTAGAATCATAAATTATAAAATACATAAATATAAATCAATATTATAAAAAATAATGAAATATTAGCCCAAAACAATGTAATTTTTTTTTTTAAAAAAATTTTTATCAAAATTTTTTTACTGAAATTTTCCAAACAAGGGTGCAATATTATTGATAAATAATAATATAAATTATATGCAGATTTTAGAAAAAAAAATTTACTTCAATTCAGGAAGTGATTAAAAGGTCAGATCAAGGTCAGGGCTAATAGCGTGCAAAATGTAAATCAGGGCACTGGGCAATGATGCTTGGTGCACTACAATATGTATTTATACTTTTATTATATGTTTTGATGTGTTTTTACTTTAAAAAAAAAAAATTTAAAAGCAGATTACATAGTAATCTGCTTTTAAATTTCCCGCCCCCAGAATCCATCACTCCACCGCATCACCCGTAAGATGTCACACATCTTGCCGGGTGATGCGGTGGGGATGTCTCCGCCCTGCTCATTCCCCTGCTCGCATCTCCCGGAGGCTGATCTCAGCGGGGACATCTCACTCTCCTGGGGGCGCTGCTCACTCTCTTGCTCGCATCACCCGGAGATCAGTCTCCGGGTGATGCGAGCAGGCAGTAGATCCAGTGGGTGCTGCCAGCGGGAAATCTCAGAGAAGCGAGATTTCCCGCTGGCATCACCCTCTGGATTTACTATTGGTGATCGCATCTGCAGTTAGATGCGATGCAGCAAGCAGAAATCCTGCATGGTGCATCGCATCTGACTGCAGATGCGTGCATCGGGGTGGTGGGGACCCGGACGGCCACACCCCCCCGACGGAGAAGCGCCCCGCCATCACAGCGGGATCGTGAGATCGCCGCTGGAGCGCGGGGATAAGGTAAGAGGGACCCTCAAAGGTACCCCGAGTGTGACTCAGGATTACCGCTTTTTGCAATTTTTCCCACCCCGAGTCACACTCGGGAATACCGCTAGGGGGGTTAATCTCCTGTTTAACCTTGCCGCAAAATGTAGTTATGAATGAGAAAAGAAGTTAAGGTTCACTAAGGCTGCTGCATCAAATAGCATATGAGGAAATGTGTTCTTTTTAATAAAACTGAAATCTTTTTATACCTTTATTTTTATATTTTGTATTTTTGATATACATAAAATAGGCAGGTTCTGTTATTTGCACTTTTCCTTTACCCGTGGTCTGTACTAAAAAGCATACCACTTCTATACTTGATAGAATATAGAAATGGCTCTTTATAATAACTTTTTTTTATCTTTCAGTCTAATGGTTGGGATCCTAATGAAATGTTTCGTTATAATGAAGAAAATTATGGTGTAGTATCCACATACGATAGCAGTCTGTCCTCATACACGTAAGTAAATGTTCCAGTATTTTTCTTGTCCAGAAGTGTGTGTATAAAATAAAGCTGAACTCTGGGCAGAGGTATTCTTTATTAAAAGGTGTTCCCTTTTTCTTAAAAGTGAGGTACTTCAATTTTTTTTTTTTCAATGGGCACAGGGGAGAGGTAGACACAAATGTATTTCTAAAAGCATGAGTTGCTGTACTATTCTGGGCAGTTTTACAAGATTTGTTTGGGTTTCTGTCCAGAGTTCATATTTTAGATTTTAGAATTCTTTACTTGCCAGGTAACGGTCAAAACTTAAAAAAAAAAAAAAAAAGTTCTACAAAATTAAATTGTAGACATTGTGACTGTTATATTGGTCAGCTGCCTTGAAAGTCATTCAGTTGATCTTCAAATCTTTTCTACAAATCTTCTCTACAGAGTTCCTTTGGAAAGGGACAATTCTGAAGAGTTTTTAAAGAGGGAAGCACGAGCAGCTCAGATAGCTGAAGAGATTGAGTCAAGCTCTCAATATAAAGCACGTGTTGCATTGGAAAATGATGACAGATCAGAGGAAGAAAAATACACTGCCGTTCAACGTAACATGTGTGACCGGGATGGACATTCTGTGACTACTAGGTATGGTGCTTTTTTTTGTCATGTTTGTCAAACATGTCAAGAAATTTGTTAGCTTCTAAATCTAATTAATTTTTGCACCCTTTTCTTTTAAGGGAAAATAAATATGTTCCTCCTGGACAGAGAAGTAAGGATGGAATGTCATGGGGTAGCCATGGTGTAAGGCAAAATTCACCAAGGATGGGTCAATCTGGATCAGGACCTATACCATCAAGAGCTGGATCTCATTCTTCAGAGTATAGTCCCAGTTCTGGACCTGACCAAAGAGTTGTTAATGGAGGCAAGTTTATTATTCTAATGTATATAAACGCAGCAAATAAATTATTCAATGCAAAGTTAGTAGGAAAATTTCTCACAGCTTGATGGTATTACATCAGAATTTGTAAACTAGAGCTTTTGCATTGTATATGATATGGCCTTTTTATTATTTTTTTTTTTTTTTTTCATTTATTAAAATTGCCAATAGTGTCAAAACCATTTCCCCTCTGTTTATATTTTACTTTTTTGTTTACCTATGTTTTCTATTTTCCCCACTTTCCTTTTCATTTCCCATATTTTTGTTTTTATACTTTCCTTCATCTCATTTGTTCTGTCAGGTGTTCCCTGGCCATCGCCTTGTCCATCTCCTTCCTCCCGCCCACCTTCTCGCTACCAGTCAGGTCCCAACTCTCTTCCACCTCGGGCAGCCACTCCTACAAGGCCGCCCTCCAGGCCCCCTTCGCGGCCATCAAGGCCACCGTCTCACCCCTCTGCTCATGGTTCTCCAGCTCCTGTCTCTACTATGCCTAAACGCATGTCTTCAGAAGGTACAACACCTCTGTTTTTTGTTTGTTTTGTAAAACCCCTTTACATCCTGCATCTACGCTTATGGCATTCTTAAGCCCTTAATAATCACATCTGCAGCTTCACTGTGTTGCAGCTCTGGTCAGGCTCCCTAAATGTCATCTATATAATGAGATTAAGACTGCTTATTTGAACTTCAGTAACAAATCTTCTGCGCAAGCGCATAGTGTATCCGGTAGTGCATGATAAGCTTGTGTTGCTTATTTTTGTTGCTCAAGTAATGTCATCCTTTACTTTGCATAGCTGCTTTATTTAGGCCGTTAGTTACTTTCCCTGACCCTATGGCCACAATACAAAGGGAAAACCATCATGTGCATGTAATACTAATCATTTACTATATAATAAACATGCCTAACAGAAGATATTTCCTCTGCTGCTGGTTACTGTGAACCTGCAAGTTTTGTTTTCTCTTTTCAAGTTAATTTGCTTACTATTGCTACTTGCTATTATTGCTTCACTTAACTGATAATGTAATGTTGAGTTTTAGATTGTTAGGTTTTGTTTGAGCAGTTTGTCACGTTTCCTAATTCAACAGCTTTTTGCTTCCCGTTTTGGCATTAATGTTCATTTGCTGTACTTTGTCCTTACTTTGTGCATATAAAGCAGTTTCTTTACCTCAAGTTTGCATAATTTATTCTTTATTTCTAGGTCCCCAAGTTTGGTCTTTTTGTGTTCCTATTATAACAGTGTTGTCTGTACAAACTTGTGAGCACAATAAATATTTAAGTGTTGTTGCCAGGTTCATGTTAAAAATTCATTTAAAGGGCTATAATTTTTGTCTTCAAATGAGGGGTGCTTTAAAGACAAAACACAAAAGCTGCAGTTGTACTTTTTATTTCCTTTAGTTATTTTTTAAAGTGAAAAATAAATAAAAACAATATACTTTCACAGTATGTGGATGTGCATCAGTTTTCATTTAAATGCCCAAAATGAAATGCGTCAAGTGAATCTACTTTGTGTTAATTGGACCTTATTAAGTAATCGTTGGAAATAGAAGTACAGTCTACTTCCCTATTCTCATCCTAAGCAGCATTTATTTTTAAGGACAGGTATATGTATGTATGTAAGCTTTTTTGATAGACAACATCCTTGCTTCATGCTACAATGTCAAATGTGAGCTCTTACAAAATCTTGAGCACATATTTCAGCTAAATAAAAACTAGTAATGTGAAATTTTGCTGCTTAAACTCTGGGAATGATGATCAGCGTGGCAATAGCATTGTTGCTGATTGTAATTTGATAAATTGTGTCTGTATTATACTACGTAAGTAGGATCCAAACCTAATTTTAAAAGGTCATTTTTTTTGCTGTAGGAATATTGTTTACTGGTATTCACAGGGTGGCTTTGTAATATCGTTCTACTTTTTAGCATTTCTGAAGCTTTTCTATCATTTTTGTACATTA
This sequence comes from Pyxicephalus adspersus, assembly GCF_032062135.1. Lineage (NCBI taxonomy): Eukaryota > Metazoa > Chordata > Amphibia > Anura > Pyxicephalidae > Pyxicephalus > Pyxicephalus adspersus. Next base: position 55,276,192 of record NC_092863.1, on the reverse strand, counting down.
AGGTCTGTGTACCCACAGTTTGTTACTGGTGTGTGTTGTACTAATACAGCCTTTGTTGTGGATTTGCCTGCAATATTTTTTTTTTTCTTTTTTAAAGTCTTGTACGTCTTTTACAAACATTTTTGCCCTAAATTTTCAGAATTCAAAGTAAATTATTATTTTGGTAATTGCCTTATTACATCAAAAATTGTTTAATTTCCAGGACCTCCAAGGATGTCTCCCAAGGCACAGCGGCATCCTCGACCTCACAGAGTTTCTAATGGTAGGAGCACAATGTGTGGAGGCCTTGAGTTTGTTTCTCGCAATGAACCTGGAGAAGTATCTGCTCCGCCTGTAGCTCGAAACAACTCCTCAGGTGGTACGTGGTCATCTGTTGTGAGCGGGGGTAAGATTTACCTCTTATTCCCTCTGTTGTGTTCACACTTTTAAGTCTGATTGCTCTGCTCTATTTCTGTTCTTATCTAAAGTCTATCTTGGGCCATTTTTAACTATTAGTTAAAGAAAACTTTCATTAGTTTTCAGTACATCTTTACATTTTATGGTAAAATCGTCATTTTGTTTAGGTAGAATATCTAAAAAGTATGATTATATTTTAGGGAAAAACAATTAGTGATAATCTTTAATATGAATCTTAACATAAAGTACCCTGAAACCTCCCTATCCTCTGGCTTCATATTGTTCCTTGGTACTTTTCACTAATCACTTTCAGTACGTCAGTTATCTACAAGACAAACAAAAAGGTAAGGCTGCAGTTCAGCTCCAAAGAAAAGATTTAAAAATCTAGTTGAAAATGGAATGTTTGTAGAACCAAACATTACACCAGGGAGGCCCGTTGATGCAAAATATTACCTGCCTGTTTTAAAATTAAAAAATATTACACATTTAAATTTCTGGCTGCCATCTTTATTGGGTCTTTGGCCATCCAAGCACATTTATTGCCAGCAGCCACGTGTGCTGGCATTATACACAGCTCAATGTACAAATATAGAAAAATTTGCTGGCAGGTATATTTATTGTATTGTGGAAGGGACGTAGCCTTCCTCTTCTGCAATAAATAACCGGCCTGCTTTTTCATTTGTAACATATTTCTGTAATTGTTTTTGTTATGGTCAATAAAATGTAGTATAATGTGTTCATGTTCAGTTTCTGTTCAAAACTTTACTGCATGTGTTTTTGCAGTTCAAAGACTTTCGCCTAAGACACACCGGCCCCGATCCCCAAGACAAAGTGCCATGGGAAGTGGTTCTACAGCACCACCTCTAAACTCTTCACAGGCTGGTTCAATGGCACCTGAATCTGTAACTGTGCCTGTACCTACTGGATCGCCAACACCTGCAAGCCCAGCTTCAAATAGAGCAGTTACCCCATCCTGCGAAGGTACAATAATTTATTGTATAAGTGGCATTGATATCCTTTGCATCGTTGGGTTCAATTTAGTGTCATGTATGGTCATGGCGTTTTAATGTAAGGTTAAAAAAAGTAGTGCTTGTATTGGGTTGAAACTATATATTCACTATGTGTTTCAAAAGTTCTATGTATTTTGTACTTGTTCCCTTTTTTTTTCATTTGTTTTTAACAAGTAACAGGTCTTAACTATAGAACCATACTTGAGTATTACAGAATTTGATTTTGTAATTTTTTCACTTGGATAACTTCTCACAAAGTTTGGATAACCTCATGTATGGTTGGCCCAGTGGTTAGCACTCTGGCCTTTGCAGCACTAGGTCACAGGTTCAGTTCCCACCCAGGACACTATCCTTAAAGAGTTTGTATGTTCTCTTTTGGTCTTTGTGGGTTTCCTCCCACATCCCCAAAAAAATATGCAGTTGGATTAATTGGCTTTTCTGAAAAAAATGTCCATGGATTACTTTAATGACATGACTATAGTAGGGGCATTAGAGTGTAAGCGCCTAAAAGAGACAAGTTAGTGATTTGACTGGACTTTGTAAAGTGCTGCATAATATGTTGGAGTTATATAAATACTGTGTAATGTGTTGATCCAAAATATGTATATATAATTCAGCACTAATATGCACATCCCAGATGTGCAAGCTACCTGTGTCATGTTCAATAATGCATCCAACTAACACTTTTCAGCTTTTCAGCTATTACATTTTTTTTACTAGGAATTGAGGGGAACATCTTGCCAAGACAGAATGTGTGACTGATGATTTAAACAGAACATTATTTAAATTAAGGGAGGCAACAACACTGTGTTTTTGGAAGTGTTCCTAAACCTGTGTTTGATTTCCACTGCAACATTGTGTGTTTTGAATGCAGTGCTTCCTTGAGGGTATGACATTGTGTGGTAGCGATGTGGACACTGGAGAAAATGTTTCTTTTAGAGTATGTGAAAACTGTGTGTATGAGTCCTGTAGGTATTGCAGGGTAATACTCTGGAAGGGTTTTATTTCTGAAAAGGATGTGCATTCCAGTTATTCATTGTTGGTGTTTTTTAATGCTACAGTGGTAAAAGGGAAATTTATAAAGACAAATTGTAACACGGTGGAAAAGTTGAACCTTTTTTAAGTACTGTAAGACGCATTCAATGAGTAGTTAGGGCTGGTCACTTGATGTCCTCTGAAAAATACTGACAATCGGCTTTTGTTCTGAGAACTTTCGGGGGACCCTGATAAAAAATATGACTGTCTCTAGGATGTGTAGACTTTGCAAGGTATGTTCATTTTTTTCCCATAATACATTTTTTGTTTTCCAGCTAAAGACTCCAGGTTACAAGACCAGAGACACAATTCACCAGCTGGAGGTAGAGAGGCCATCAAACAAAGTGACTCCTCTAGCTTTAGCAAAAACGAAAACAAAGGTATTAAAATGGGATGCTATGCTTTGATTTACACTTGCCTGCAATTCTGCATTTCAGTGCATACAGGTGACATCTCTGTTTACCTTTTCAGCTGTGAAAAATTGTTTACCCGCCTATTGTATGTTGCACAGATCTTTAACCCCTTGAAGTAATCCCTATTATTAACATATCCACAAATCGCAGTACGTGGAGGTCATTGGGGAAAAATGCTTTCTATATTGCTCACCAGTGGAAAGAATGTCACCTTTACAGGTGACCAAAAAGATCATTGATGTCACTCAAACTGTCCTGGGAGGCACAAATTGCCTATTATTCAAGGAACCCCCAGAAACCTCTGGAGAAACACTGATCAGTACATTATAGCTTTGCTTGAACATTACATTGATTGATTGTGCAACTATTGTTGTACTGTAAAAAGTAATTGGTTTAAAGGCATTGGAGAAGCAACATTTCTTTTCTTTTAACCTAAACTGAGACTGCTTAGTTTAATAATATGTATCTGTCTTACTTTTTCTGTCATAGTAATGGCTTCAGAGCAAAGAAAGCAACTGGATGATTTAAAGAAGTTTAAAAATGACTTTAGGGTAAGTACAACAGTACACGCTTCAGTCTGAACTTTGTACACCACATCTATTCTGTAAAACGGATCTCTAATTTAAAGGGGAACTAAACTTTGTGGTGAGCTTCTGCCACGTGCATACTTTACGTTTTTTTTTGGCACATACTTACCTTGTACAGTTGCCCTGCAGCTGTTATGAATATCACCATCTTCATCCACTTTACAACATACTTTCATAGAGAGGGCAATCCTGTTCTTTGATTGGATAACTAGCTCCTGAGTTACATTATTCCCAACAACTTCCTGTGTGCGTGGCGCCACTGCACAGAACAGAGCTTTCAACTATTCATGTGCTGTGACGTTTTTAGAGCAGAAACGAAAAGCTACCAGTTGAGCCAGGGTGTTAGGTATTTGACACGAGATCTTGCTAACCCTTTGTTTTTTTTGGATTAGGTCTTTACATTCCTAGTCAAGTAATTTGTTTATGCCCTTTTTATTGATCCTATTTACAGTAACAGTTGTGTAACTGTTTTGTGTGCTTAGTAATGCTTACCTGACTGGTGAATGGCTGCAGAAATATTTCCTTGGTAATCTCTTTGCCCACTGCAAGCGGTTTGTGCAGTAAGGGGACAAAAAATAAATTTAATAATAAACTTTAAATAAAAAAACAAAACACAAGAATCTGTTAAAAAAATAGTTAAACATGTAATGTAAGTGTACAGTAGCATATATTATATAATTATGTATAATATGAAAATATCTTTGTATTGGACTTAATACAGCTATTTCGTATTGAATCCAATACAAAATTATTTGAATTTCCCGCCGATCTGCCTGCCCGCACCAACGCATGCACTGTTGTCACCGGGAAACCCCGGAGATCGTCTCTGCAATGCGCGGCTGTAGATCGAAGAGGACAGACGTGTCCCTAGGACCTGCGGGGACCACCAGGACGACTGGGGATGACAACGGAGGTAAGTGGGGTTTTTTTTTTTTTTTTTTAATAAAGGTTAAAGCTACCCTGAGTCACACTCAGGATTACCGCTATTTGCAGGTAAAATGCACCCCGAGTCACACTCGGGATTACCGCTGGGGGGTTAACAAATTGTCCATTATAACTTTGTTTTGATAATGTCCCAACCCATGTTACCTTGCTTTTCATATAGAAAACTCTGTCTTCTTTTTCATGACTGTTTTGTATGTCTCCTTATATTTGAAATACCGAAATGTTTTAAGAAATAAACACTAGATCTGTGTTGTGTTTTAGGGATACTTTTACTTGCCTGAAGTTCTCCTTTCAACATTTAGGTCCTAAAATGTTCAACTAATGTTTGTTTATTTTTTTCTACAGCTACAATCTAGTCCAAGTCCTGATGCTATAGAGCACATTCTTGGAAAAAATCGGGATGGTATGGAGAAGTCTAGGGAATCTTTGAAAGACAAGCCAGATACAAGTTCTAAGGAGTCAGCTAGTGAAAGCAGCAGCAATGCTCCTACAAGTAACAGCAGCAGCAAGCCAAGTAGTCCTAGCATCTCTCCATCCATTAGCAGTAGTGGCTCTGAACCCAAGAGAGGCCCTGAGGTTACATCCCAGGGTGTACAAACCTCTGGCCCTGGCAAGCAGGATCGGGATGATAAGGATGACAAAAAAGAAAATGCTGCAGAGTGAGTGAAATCCCAATGTATATTGCATATTCTGTCAATATGAGCATGTATGTATTGATGTTACATTTACAACACTATTATAAAACTCTTAACATTGTTTGTACAAGAAGTGTCTTGCATTATAATTCTGAAGCTTTGGGGAACAAAATAACATAGCTAAGAAAACCTTGAACAGTACAGATAGAAAGTATTCCTGAACCAATACTCTTGGTGTAATTAGGATCATAGGGTTACACTAAAGAAATACAGCTGTAACCATTGCATGTGAAAATAAGGCCAGTGGCTGTTGCCCCTAATCTCCTCCTCTTGAGATTTTTAAGTTTTGTCTAAAACTGCATATGTTAATAGTTAAATTCATCCCTTCATAAATGGGTGTAGTCTATACTACCCTGTATGGAACTTACCCGTTGACATAGGGCAGGGCTTTGTGCCAAAAGGAGCCAGGGTATAATGGGGATTTTAAAAGGGCATAGTGGTCCATGTGAAAACTATTAGTGGTACTTTTAGATCACTTTAACCAATTTCAGGCATGGTCAGGTTTAACTGGCTTTATTTTAGGATTTGTTCCTTATTTTACTAAAAGTTCTAGTAAAACACAAAATAAGTAGGAATCTGGTTGTTTTAAAAAGCATGGCATTTTAGATTGTTTTTTGTTTCTCTTTTAAATGTTTCATATTTTCTTCTAGACAAGTGAGAAAATCCACCCTAAATCCTAACGCAAAGGAGTTCAACCCACGGTCATATGCTCAGGTATTTCCATTCTTCTTTTTTTTTTTTTTTTCTTCTTCCTGTGCTTATGTTCTCACCAGCCAATTGGGTAGAATGTCTTTTTATTTGCAGTTCAAACGTAGAAAAAAAATTATTCACAGGGAATTTTTTCTATTTAATTGTAGCCTAAACCTTCTACGACACCAACCTCGCCACGACCACAAGCTCAGCCAAGTCCTTCAATGGTGGCTCATCAGCAGCCCACCCCAGTATACACACAGCCAGTATGTTTCGCACCAAATATGATGTATCCAGTACCAGTAAGCCCTGGTGTACAGGTAATAAAATAAAGCTTATTACTTTTCGGTAGTTTTAACAGGTCATTTTTCCCTCACTCCATTTTTGGTGTGACCAATAATTAACAAGTCTTACCTGTATATGCACAATTACATGCATTGCACTGCTGCCACAATTTGCTTATGAGATAAAAGCAAGTGTACCCAATTTTTTGAGTTGTGCATGTACGGGTATAAATCATTTACCTAAAACTGATAGAGATTGTAAGAAATAAAACCTAAATGTTTTGTGTGTAATGAAATGTTCTGCATCACTGATAAATCCAGTATCTGTGGTCACACAGGGCAGATTGCCATTTGCAGCAGGTTTTTAAAGTTGTGTTACTCTAGAGTTCTGAGTAAAGGCTCATCCTGTTTTTATTGGTAGTTTTTATTTTTAGTATGTGTTTTTTTAAACTTAGTGTCAATTGATGCTGCGTTATTTTTCATAGTATTCTACTTTCATTTCAGCCACTATATTCAATTCCAATGACAATGCCAGTTAATCAGGCCAAGACATACAGAGCAGGTAAAGGTGAGACTGGCGCACATGTGTTGAATTTTCTTTTTATACTATACTTTTTGCTTGTGTGTGTTTAATTGTTCTGTATTACTAAGTAGGCTGTCAGTTGGTTGGCATTTACTTTTTCTTTAGAGGGGAATAAAAACAAATATGTTCTCAACAGCTGTTTTGTAGTAAACTAAGAATGTCCTGTAAGAGTCTTGCCCATCTTGTTGTACCAGACATTGGGGTTAAATATAAAAATCTAGCAAATATGGATTATACTTTTTGTTTTTTATATGCAAGCTATTACATGCATGTAATGTCCAAACAAGTGCTGTTTAACGTGTTAGTGTGAATGAAGTCTTTGGTACTGAGCTTGAACTGCTTGTTAATGTTTGCGTAACCTGTAGCTGAATATGTTCTATAATGTAAGCAAATAATTGGTAAGCCTCTTAAGTGTTCATTTTGTCTTGCAGTACCAAATATGCCCCAACAAAGGCAGGATCAGCATCACCAGAATACAATGATGCACCCAGTGTCTGCTGCAGGACCTCCTATAGTTGCTACATCACCCGCCTACTCTGCACAGTATGTTACATATAGCCCTCAGCAGTTCCCCAGCCAGCCTCTTATGCAACATGTGCAACACTATCAATCACAGGTAACATCGATTTTTAGTTTTTTTTTTTTTTTTTTTTAACCATAGAACAATTCTTGGGTAGTACAAGATGATAATGACAAATTTCAAATTGAGGTAAAATTTTTCTTTTTTGCTTTGAAGTTAACTATGGGGTACATTCATTTCATATTGTGGTATGATTTGGAGCTGCTATCAGTTCAACACTGCTTTCTTGCTTTTCTTGGTGTAGTTAATTAAAACTTTCACTGCATACATTGAAACGACTTTCTGGTCTTTTTTGTTTCAGCATCCACATGTATATAGTCCTGTGATGCAAGGAAATTCCAGAATGATGGCTCCTCCATCACATGCACAGGCTGGCTTGGTGTCTTCATCAGGTGCACAGTATGGAGCTCCAGAGCAAACGCACGCTATGTATGGTAAGATGCTCCATTAAACCATTACCTTTTTATGGTCTTGTCATATGAATGTAGCCGCAGTCCTTGTGACGGTGGTATCCTTTGGGCTAGACATTATTCACTATAAGCAACCCTGACTGAGGTTGTTTTACCATTTCCCAAATGGAAAAAACGATCAAATGTGAGAAGATTTTATTCTAGTGTCAGCCGTACAGATTGACCTATCCTTAAATTAATTATTTACTCTAGAAAAGGTACCAGCTAATGAATATTTTCTTTAAAGTAGTGTTGACCCCTAATTTAAAAAAAAAAAAAAAAAAAAAAAATCTTTTTGTGTATCCCAAAATATGTAGTGTAGTCCTTATTTCCTCCTAGCTTACATGTATCTATTTGTTCTGCTTCAAAAAATGTTGTCCTGCTTTACTCCTTCTCTCCTCATAAGCTGTAAATCCAAAAGGAAGATTTTTTTTTCCTGTGACTTTTTGTAATTCAACTGCTGCAGTCATTCAGGTTAACAATAAACCATTAGGCAGTTTAATTTCTTACATTTTTGATAAAGCAAAATTTGAAACACACCTCTTCATCACTGTCTGCTCATCTATTCCACAATGCTACCTCTCCTGGAAACTTGGAACAGTTGTACCCCTCTTCACATATGTTCTTTCCATTCTACCTCCACCCTTTAAATCTATTCCATCAGCTGTATCCCCACCAATTTTCTTGCAGGGCATGTTCTTAACACCTCCCTCATCTGACTAGTGTCTGTGGAAGGTGCAGCAGAAAGCTATATCGGTTGCAAACCTTCTCTTATCTCAATTAGGCAGAATGAGCTTTGTGGCAATCACCACCCATCTTGCTGAGGGCTGCAGCTACTTTTCTAGATGGCTCCACGAGCTCTGTTCTTCCTCTGTGTGCACGTGTTAGTCTACAACTATCCTGCTAACATTAGCTGATGTGACTGGAGTGGCAATCTACTTTTGTTGCCTACCCTTATTGTAGTGTTGTGCTTTAGTTGTATCTTTTTGATTTGTGTTATCTTTGGTTATAAATGTGGTTAGTTTTCATATGTAATGAGACTTTTTTTCTTTGTAAAAACTTCATTTCCTGCAATTGAACTTTAGCCATTCTTTACTGTTGTGGTATATTTTATTGCTTTTCATTTTTTCAGCAAACGGCGATTCTGTATCAGTGCAGTCACATGTTGTAGTAGCTTTACATAATTTTCACTGGCATAGTGTGCAATGTTTTTGAAAGGAATAAGTGGTAGTTAGTAGTTGATGACAAAAGCATTTGGTCAATATGGTCTTTTTAAGTAACAAATTATTCCACAACAGATTTGTATATTTGATGATTTTTATTTTTTTTTCTAATGTTGCTCTATGACTGCATTTATTTTGGCATATAAAAAAATCTTTTACATGCTCATAGGAATACCCTATTGCATTATCAGCTGCTGCATTAACAGAGAATCTTTGTCTGTGGCATCATCTGCAAATGTAGAGTAATGTAAATGTAGAGTTTCTGCTTTGTCATTTTGATAGCTATGCATCCTTTACTTTAATTTCAATCAACACTAAGTTCAGTACGTAATTGCTGATATTACGTTGATATTTATAGTCTAAATAGTTTGGTTTGTTTAAAAGGTCTGTTGGAAACAACTAGCATCTTCAGGTTCCTGGGGATATAACCTTTTTTTTTTTTTTTGCAGTTTTTCTGCAAGAATATACTTCTTTTCTGTTCAAATGTATTTAGAATACAGTTTCAATTTGATACTTTACCCCAGCTCTATACGAGGGGGTGCTAAGTTCCTGGCTTTGCTCAGAAAGAAAAGAGCCAGACCCCCACCCCCACCACCCCATACCACATATCTACCCCACCTCCATATACCCATACCACATATTTACCCTAGCTCTATACATCCATACCGTGTATTTACGCACACTAATGTAGTTACTCTGTAGTATAATTCTACTCAAAGCCAAAGAGTACATACATGTGTTTGGGCTTTTCCCAATAAGTACTAAATGGAGATCTTAGTATTTAAATTTAACCTTCCTTATAAAGCTATAAAACATCAGTGCATGTATACGCAAATAAGTCTTCTCCCTTGCATCCTTTGCCCAGGGACAGTCAGTGTTGCAGGGTTTGTGCAGGCCTGTGACAGATAAGCTATACATTATTTGTCAATGTGGTCAACACACGTGATGCTATGTTAATGAATACACAACTTTGCATGACTGCTGGGGTGCTGCATGATGTAAGTGATGAAAAGTTCATCTCGTGTTTCGTTTTCTGTTTTAAAGTGGTTTACTAGAGGCAGAGCATAAATGATTTAATTTTGAGAAAAACAGACCTATGGTTGTTTGTATTTGTCTCACAAACTTTTTTTTCTTTTTTCTTTCTGGGTCCTAGTTTCTACTAACTCACTAGCTCAGCAGTATGCCCATGCAAATGCTGCTTTACATCCTCACCCCCCTCATCCTCAGCCATCTGCAACACCTACTGGACAGCAACAATCTCAACATGGAGGTAGTCACCCAGCACCAAGCCCGGTTCAGGTAACAAAACCTACATCTCAACATACTGTAAAATCTGGCTTTATACTATAGGAATGTTTATAGTTTGCCTTATGTTTAAGCTGACATTGCATTATATTTGCGTGAAGAGTGGTCACCAGATTTGAAGACAATCTGCTTTTGTCATATATTTCTTGAACTGATTAAATATAATCTTTTAAAATTGTGTGTTAAAAGGCCAATTCAGTATAAATCTGTACATTTCCCAATTTTCTTTTGTAAAGATGCTACGAAATAAAATTCCTTTTTGGCCTGGCATGAAATTTAGACAGCAGTACATTTATTGCGGCCAATCACAGTGCCTTTCCATGATGAATTTCCAAAGAATTGTTACAGCCATGCCCAGATCCTCTTTAGCTGAATTTTCTAAATCTAGTAGTAGTATGTAGCAAATTTTGACTGACTTTTTTTTCCTCCCTTTTTAAAGCATCATCAGCATCAGGCTGCTCAGGCTTTACACCTTGCGAACCAGCAGCAACAATCTGCAATTTACCATACTGGACTTGCCCCTACACCACCCTCAATGACCCCAGGCTCCAATGCGCAGTCCCCTCAAAGCAGCTTCCCTGCTCAGCAGACTGTATTCACCATCCATCCCTCCCACGTGCAGCCTGCCTATACAAACCCACCTCACATGGCTCATGTGCAGCAGGTGATTGTGTGCTTTATTTATAAATCTAGTGTATGTCTGTGTTCACTACCTGTTCTTCCTGTTCTTCTTATGAGTTATACTAAATGCCTTGATATTCATAAAATTGTGGATATCCATTTTTTTATTAAGATTTTCTTCCTCTTTTTCCCTGTAAAGGCTCATGTACAGTCAGGAATGGTCCCTTCTCATCCAACTGCTCATCCTATGATGCTGATGACTGCACAGCCACCAGGGGGTCCCCAAGCAGCTCTAGCACAGAGTGCTTTACAGCCCATTCCTGTTTCTACAACCGCACACTTTCCCTATATGACACATCCTTCAGGTGAGGTTCAAGATTGAATGTAATATGATCTTATAATATCAACAGGCGAGTGCTTTGGATTTAACTTAAGGCCTAACTTTACTTGACTTTTTTTTCTCCAAAAAGGTGTAAATTAGTTTCGTTCCTTAGTATGTTCAGTTTTTAACCACCTGGCCATTTAACCTGACCTTGGTTTGTGGTAAGAACACTTGCAAAAAGTGTTAAACCCGAACTTTTCTCAGGTGGTTAAACAAGCGTTATATTGCAATCCGATTGTCATACATTGTATGACAATCGGATTACAACTGTAAGAATATACTTACCCGGTTCCCGCAGCTCCT
>NC_092863.1:55259922-55263781 GCF_032062135.1 Pyxicephalus adspersus | reverse complement strand
AAAAAAAAAATTCATGAAAAACAGTGTACCGCTTTTGGTACAGAAATCTAGACATCAGTGAAACGCCCAGGTGGTTAAATAAATGATTTGTACTTGTTAGTAAACGTACTGGTTTATGTAGTTGCCATAGGGGAACTGCAGATACTTTATTTGCATTTTATATTGAGCAGCTTAATTTGTAATGTCATGTTTTTTTGTTTTTTTTTGTCTTTTAGTTCAAGCACATCACCAACAACAGCTGTGAATCTGGAGGTTCTGTGAAAAGGCTGGAACCCTTTTGTAGGCCAAAAAAAAATTCCCACTTTCTACTTCCTTCCAGTGGAAGACCCAGCATCTAGCATTTCCCAGTTTTGTCTAAAAATAAATAAATCCTGATTTCTGCTAACCTCCATTAGGAATGCTAACTGATCATCTTGCAGTGGGAAAGATTTGAACTGCATACAGGCATGTAGGAATTTGCAGGCTACACTGCATCGGCCCTCCAAAATCCCAAACCTGCTTGCTGATAACTGGAAGTTATTTATTTTTAATGGCCCTTCTAAGTTATGAACTCATCAGCTAGCGAAGGAAATAACACGAGTGATTCTTGCTGCTATCTTCACCTTTAAAAACAAAAATCAAGACTCTAAAATCCCTTTTTATGTCTAAACTTGAAACCAATTCAGTACAGATACTTATCATCAAACTGATGGATTATTATTTATGAATCAGGTTTGATGTTACTGTTGCCTTGCAGCAGCAGTGTAACTTTTAAGTTAAGGAAGAACTTTTACTTTGTAGATAATATAAAATAAAAACTAAAAAAAAACATAAAAAATTAAAAAAGTTTTAAAAACTGACTGCTGGCGTTGTGCTGTTAATCCAGTGGATATGTTTTTTGTTTTTTTTTTAATTTCTGGAATGGCTGCTACTTTAGTGATGAATGAATCTTGTCATGCTATTTTGGCTTGAAACACATCACATACAGTATATGTGGCACCCTCTTGGGAATTTTTCTTCTGCTTTGTCCTAAAATGCGGTTGGTAGAGTTGAATTAAAGAAAAACCTAAGCACAGAATGAATTGTTTGAACCCCATTTGCTGGTGAAAAGCAACCTGTTACGTTTTTTTTTATGTGGAATGTGTTTGTGTTTAATTGTGCTGTAAAACCCTGCAGATAAATTGGGAGGGAGTTTCTTTTGGCTACCCCAAGTAGTCTGTCGGCTTCTATTTACTGCCCACTCTCCTATTGCAGGCTCAGATCCCAGGGACGTGTTCGTCCCGCAGCTCTGGCCACAGCCAAAGGGCCGGAGAAACATCCCCATTGGGTCGTAGTTTGCCCATGCCTGTTTTAGCTGCTCACAGATTGTATCAAACATGAACCATAAAAATCTTCATCCTGGTGGCAGAAAGTTTAGCAGGGTGGTCAAAAATTTAGCAGGCAAGAGGCAACAAAAGCAGTGTAATGTGATAAAGCTCTCCCCAGCAGAGCTGGCAAGGCTGTAAATGTTCACTAACTTCTCACTCCATTCAAAGCACAACCTGTGCAGCTGTCTGATGACAGCCCTGTGGCTACTGAAAAGTGCTGGGTGGTGCACCCAGCTAAAGGGGGCTGGGGAGAACACTAAACAACCTCAGCTAAAGTTCAGCTCCTTATGCCATGCATAATATATGCTTGTTTCCTGTATTAAAAAGGAAACTGACATTGCTGACCACAATTCAAAGTATGGGAAGATCCAAACATTTTTCTTTTTCTTTTTGAAGGTGAGGTCAGACAGTGACGGCTTACATTTCTCTTTAGGACAGGTACTAGGCTGCAAATTGATGCCTCTGTGTCTATGCATTCTGACGTGTTTAAAGTGCTTTAGTAATGCTAGGAAAAAGGGGCTACTACCTAGACACCACAGGCAACAATACAGTAGAGCTGCTGACAAACACTTTTTTGTTAGACTGTGTATATGCTTTTATACTGGGCACTGGGTATCATTTGGGTGTGTATGTATAATATAAGTGCATAAATCTCTTGATTCTGTTTTGCTTTTACAAAATGTTTTCATCCTCTGTGACACACCACTATTATCCCTTATAAGTTTATCCCACTATGAAAATAGATTTATTGTTTGTATTGTTTGATTTATAATAGATATTATTATATATATTTTTTTTTTTACACCTTAAATCGCAATTAAATCTATTTGGTTTGTGGCTTCGGATGTAAACAAGTTGTGACCCCCTTTACACTCGTAAGGGCACTCTGTTCTAGCCTCTGAACATCAAGGATATGTATTTACTAGCATTTCCCAGTGCTTACCAATGTCCCTGGGAGAACATAGCAAGATTTTCATGTAAACAATTTGACTTTGTTAGCCACATATTACTAAATTTACCCCTGGTGACTTATTGGGTGAAGTATCTGAGCTTGCTTCTGGATGTGGCAAGACTTGTGGAAGACTGAAACTCCAGACTGATACAGGTATCATCGAACTCCCTTTTTCTATGGTGTCCTGCTTTAGTATTTTTTTTTTTTTTTATATAACCAGTTTTACTGAAAGATCATCATGATTGACTCCAGCCAGAGGGGCTAGGGAGAAGTCTTTGATAATGTGTGCAGAGGAACTGGTAGTCTGAGAAATTCATATGCCAATTTCTGTCTTGGCGTTTTGACCCAGTTGGTTGTATTTATCTTTTTTTATATTGTATTTTTTAGAAATTATTTTTAACAGAATTACTGAACAGTAAACAGGTTGTATCTTTTTAAACACTGGTCCTTCTAGAGAGTCTGAATCCAATCAAGGATGAACTTAGAGATACAGGACCTGTGCTGCAGATATGGAATATCAGCTTCAGTCTTCTGGCATCCAGGTTCGACAAAAACCTTGACAGATTTCTCTGGTGCCGGCATCCTTTAGTGAAAGCAGGATACTCTTGTTTGTAGGCGTGCCCAACAATCTACTTCTGGTTCATGGGGGATTCCTCTACACTGCCTGTGCCTGAGGTTGTTTGCGCTGAGGGCATCTGCCTTCTTCACAGCATCTCAGCATCTTTCACAGAAGTCACAGCATCTTTCAGAAAGTCTGGATTTTTTTTCCTGCCATCTGCAGGTGTAATGTTTTCAGTTCCGTGTTGGGCTTGTCAAAGTTTTGTCTGCTGTTGCCCACCCCTCCTTTGAACTTTTGGAATCTAGTAGAAAGTGTTATCTTTTGCTGGCCAACAAAGTTTGTTAGCCTATGTTGAGTCCTAAAAGTGAAAGAAGTATCCAATGTCTCTTAATAGCCTCCAAGAAAAGATCAAAATCCTTACACGTGCATAAAAAGGAGGCTACAAATTTTATGCTTTAAACCCAAGCTGCAAAAGTTGGGCTGACTCTGAAATGTGGAAGACCTCACCTGCTATGTCCTCCAGAACAACTCAGGTACAGAGTCTCACACAAATTTTGAAAGAATTTATCATGTCTCAATGAGAAAGTGTATGTGTGTAATATATTGCAAATTAGAACACAGGTTTGCCTTTCCCTTGCTCAGATTGCTGAATAATTTTTTTTACATTCATGTTGATGTATGTGGGAAAACAAAGCACCTGAGACTCAAGGGCCCATGTACATAAACTATTACAATCCTAGGATTGTTGAGTGCATCTGATATTTACCATTTAATGTACTACCGTGTTTCCCCGAAAATAAGACAGTGTCTTATATTTATTTTACCTCTGAAAACCTCATTAGGGCTTATTTTCAGGGCATGTCTTATTTTTCTCACAAAAAATCTATATTTATTCATGTACAAAAATCTGTATTTACCAAAACCTGTAACCAATATTACTATAGAAAGATACCTCTGTGTTACCTGTGACCTGTCAAAATCACAGATTTCTTCTGTTATATA
>NC_092863.1:55176013-55257183 GCF_032062135.1 Pyxicephalus adspersus | reverse complement strand
TTATTTTTCATTTTTACCTAAAAAGGGGGGGGGCTGTCTTATTTGATGGCCCTGCCTTATCGGGGAAACACGGTAACAGGTCGTTGTGGGGCTCTTATATAAAAAAAAATGTTGTCTTGTTTGATATAGGAGATGACAAAGAATTGGTTAGAAAGAATATTAGGTTGTTGGCATATTCTGTAACCTTATGGATAGCAGAGGACTAATGAAAAATAAAAGTGGTAAGGCTTATTATTGAAGGTGTTTATACTTAGGAATGAAAGAGTAAAGAATATTGCATCAACAGATGGTAGATCCTAACCTTGGTATATTTTCATTCTTTAGGTTGCTGGAGCAGATAAGTGTGTCAACACACAATTCTCGGATCTGTCACCTGGATGCTTGTATGACATAGCTGGTCCCTAATGGTAGTTTTTATCCAGTTGGATACATGCAATAAATTGATTCCTGAGGAAATCGCTGAAATTGGGAAGTCGGATGAAGTTTTATTAAAAGGTAGTCCCTGTTTTTGCAGAATACAATAGAAGGGAGGCCAGGACACTATCTTTATGGAGTTTGTATGTTTTCCCTGTGTTTGCGTGGGTATGTTTAGCTCTTAGATCCCTCGCTACGTAAAATCTATGGTTCAGAGCTGTTTTGGTGGCACGGAATATATGTGGTGACCTACGTGATATTAGGCAGGTTCATGTTTTTGTGTAAAAAAAAAAAAAAAAAAAAAAATACAACACATGTATTATATATTTTATTTTCTATACACATACCAAAAATACTTTGCAGAGAAAGAAAGTTAAGTCTTTTAATATCAGATCTGTACATTCTAGCAAGACACGATTTTAAAAAAATAAGTTACTGGTACAGTACATAACAATATGAACAGAATATCTGCAGAATGTCTATTGTTTTACTTGCTCATCATAGTGTAGAAGGTACTAAAATAATGCTGTGACTACTTTATACATTAAGGTGCAGTTCACCTGTGTATTTAACCTATTTTTGGTCACAGTTGCCAGTCCTGTGGTCTATTGAAAGACTTAAAAAAAACCTGTCCCTATTTTTTTTTTTTTCATGTATTACGTTTTTGTTGTCATTTGTCTGCAGTGTGGCCTAACGCACGCCTTGTGCTGTCAGCGCCTTTAGTTTCTTGCCTGTTTATTGTAAGCTGGTGTGACAGCCCTGATTTGTCCAGTATCTGAGCTATCACCTCTTCGTATTAAATATGCAATCTTTTACACAATCTATAGGATCCTAAGTCTCTAACACAGCATTTCCCAAAACTCCTACAAATGTTGCATAGTTTTGCAGATCACCCTCATAAATGCAGTTGAAGAGTAGCCAGTAATGTATTCTTGGGTACAATAAATACAAAATAAAAAAAGGCACCTATTTATCTTATTCTACTTTCAATTTGTAATTAGTCTAGATGTAAAGATGTTATGATAAGATGGCCTCTGTAACCTGCAGAGGGCACTGTTGCTGCTCTGCAAAGGATTACAGACTTTTCAATATTACTTCTTTTTCTAATGAAATAAAAAGCAGCTGTTCATAGACAGCAATAAGTAAACAGCAAATGGAGGTTTAAAAAGGAAAAAAACTTGCCCTTTGAGGAAATGTATTCCACAGTTTCTTGGTAAATGATGGGATCCTGCAGTACTTTGCAAAACTTTGCTGCTCTCTTTACTATGGATAAGTATGGAGGGTTTAGCTTTTAGTTTGTGTTACATATTGTGTGAACACAAATACTGCTTATATACTACAATCCCGCAAGTCTAATGCACCTAGCTACATTCTTTAACTTGCCAATATTTAATGATTACTGCATGAGTAAAATGAATTCAGTGTTCATGTGGCTTTATTTAACAAATGTTACTAATAGGAATTTGTTACATGCTGTCTGGCAGTGAGAAGGATACAATTTTATTTTGCCTTTTAAAAATCAAATCTGTATTACACATCAAGCAGGGTACAGTAGAAACTAAGAACACTTATCCAAGAAAAGGAAAAATTCTAAAGTCACTGTCACTCAACCAATCAGTTTTTTTAATTTTTTATTTTGCTGGCCTAACATTCTAGTTAGCTCTACACATCACCGTTAACACTATGCTATGTATGTGCTTGCAACACTTGCCATTTCTAGTGACAGTGGAAACAAACCAATACAATTATTCTATGGGGAAGAGGGGTGCACCCTCCTATGTTCCTCTCATAGAAAGCAGTAGTGGTTATTAGCTGTTCTTAGTTATCTGGCAGAATGACTTCCTGGAACTCCTGTACAGATCTACCTTTTCACCTGCGATCTAGAACTACTGTCTTGGGCAATGAACATCTGGTAGCTGTTGTACCTGTTACTGCAGGGTAACAATTAATGTACCTGTTCAGGAATAGAATAGTATATATTACATGTAAAAGAAGTATATACCTTTAAACAGTGTCACCTCACTGGTCCCTGGCTAAGTTCACACTTACATGTGGCTGAATGCTGGCTACTCCTGGCATACACAATATACTTATAAACTGTCATGTAGGACTATAGTGAATGTACGGATATTGGACACACCTAGAAATGTGGGAATGCATGCAGTAGCTGGGCCCTGTTCTACACACAGGCCATTGAAAATTGTAGGTATAGTTACTCTAAGTGCTGCCTTGTGTTCACTACTGACCCTGTGCTCACTTTTAGAATCAACAACTTTACCCCCCTGATTAAGCTCCAGTCCAGTGTATAATTATATGTGCAATAAGTAATATATATTAGAGGTCAAAATCTATATATTGTAGAGGCTGAAGTTCTATCTAAAAAGAAATAAATTAAATATAAATCAACAGCTTGTTCACTTTGTGTCTGTGGAGTGGATTTACTGTACAGCGCTGCGTAATATGTGGGCGCTATATAAATCCTGTTTAATAATAATAAAGGGGTAGAAGTTGTTGACTTAAAGTGCTAACATTACTAATTTTTCTTCTATTAACTTAGGTAAATCTATCAGTCAAATTTCAATGTTTAATTGTAATACTCAGTTCTATGGGAGGCAAACTTAAAATGAATTGCTTATACATGTTGTGTTCATAGATTGAACACAGCTCCACCTTAGCTCAGTGCCCAGTATTTCCCTCCACTATCTCAATAAGTTAAGATATTTTATTATTATTATTATTAAACAGGATTTATATAGCGCCAACATATTACGCAGTGCTGTACATTAAATAGGGATATTTCATATCCTTAATGTAAAGGATGCTAATAAGGTGTCATTATATCAGAGTAGGTTCTCCAGTGGCAACTGCCAGTTCTACATGGACATGAAGCACTATGATCCGCATGCCTGATCTGTGTCACTGAGCTAAAGATCTACAATAAAACACATTTTGCTTTCTTAGAATCCATAAATATTTGTGTAAATGGTTGACATTGTGTATATTGTTTAGCTTAGTGTTCTGGGGTTTTCCTAATTGCCCAACAACTGTGCCCACAAATGATAATCTCATTTTTTTTCTGCATTGGCCGATCTAGCGTCTTTCTTCCTTATAAGAGAAAATGGACCCGTCTAAAACAGGATGTTTTTCTTTATGCACTTGATACATGGATTACTTCTTCAGCCTGACGTGAACCAGATTGCAGTTTAAGACACATTTGCAAGACAAATGTATGGATAGTTTTCCTGCTGTACAAACAGAGCTGTTCAGTCATTTCACTTTAAAGCATCTTTTACTGACTCTCTCTCTCTCTCTCTCTCTCGATCTCGATCTCTCTCTCTCTCTCGATCTCTCTCTCTCTCGATCTCTCTCTCTCTCTCTCTCGATCTCTCTCGATCTCTCTCGATCTCTCGATCTCTCTCTATCTCTCTCGATCTCTCTCGATCTCTCTCTCTCTCGATCTCTCTCTCTCTCTCGATATAATAATACTGGTTTAATGCTGTGGATAGAATGCTGAAATCATTAAACTGTTTCCACATTGGGTTGGACAGGCTCATCTATGGGAGGTTGCTGTGTAAAGACGGAAATGAAGGTATGAGGAGGATTAGCTGTAAAAACACAACTTGATGTATCAATATTATTGTGAGATTTCATTTCCTACAAGTTATGGGGATGTAAGAAGTATAAGGATTAAAAAATAAATCTCTAGTTAGATTGATAGAACAACTATAAGATAATAGTTCTGTACTTGTAGAAAATGTAATTATTTTAAAAAACAAATCAATGCAGCTACAATATCTTAGAATTACTACATTAATTATTTACTTATTTAATCATTAATTACAATTAATTCTGCTTATTTTAAAATAAGTTCTACACAGTGGCTCTTGCATTTAAATGTACTGGATACCATAACAATTAGGCTGGTTTGGGGTTTTTCTGTAACAATATTAAGATTATAATATGTAGGCTTTCTGCATTTACAAACACTGGGAAGGAGATGACTTCTTATAAAGTCTTGGCATGTTTTGGTTGAAAAGAACCTTGGCTCTGCTACCATAACAATACTTCTGAAGAAGCTGCAGAGCTGAAGAGGTTAAGAAAATGAAAAGCAAAGTCACATTCTGGAGTACTTAATGCAGATGAGACTGCTGCTTAAACATGTATGTGAGATGACTGACTATCAGTGCTTGAAATGATCTATTTTCATTAGCACAGCTGGATGTTATAGTGTGGCCTGCCAAGAAAATCTCTCAGAAATGTGTGCGGTTACTTCCTCTTCCGATTGCCATTTTACAGCCAAAACCAACAAGAATTTAAAGAAAAAAAATACAGACAGGAGGACTCGGTGTTAGATGATGAAGAACATAAACTGATTTCTAGAAATTTCTTTGCTCTATTCAGCCAGAAACTTTTAGTATTTTTTTTAACTTGATCTGTATTCACAGGAATGATCATGGTGTCACTAAAGACCTTACATTCTGTATGGGGTCCAATAAAACAAACATCTTTAATGTTGTAGTATCTGCTTGAAGGCCTTGGTAATAAACCTGCCCCTCTTAGGTTTGGTGACATTGCTGACTTCAGAAGTCTTGGAGAATAGAAATCATTTGGCTTGACCATAGATCTAGCTAGGTGGGTGTTTTTCAAGATCCTGCACTTGAGGTAACTTACAAGAAAATGTTAAAATGTAAGAAGTAGTTACCTCTATGATGACCTGCTTTGGGGTTCTGTTATTTATCTGTGATATTCCCTGTACATGAGCTGAACCAATAACAGAATTTAATGACCAGTATATCCAGTCCTCACCCTGCATGTTAGGTGGAAAATATTGTCTATGACCAAACCTCAGCCTGATTTATGAACAAGATGAGCTGCTTAAATATGTCTTCATTAATCTGCTAATGACATTTGGACATCTAAACCTGGAAAAGTCTGTACTATAAATGCTAGATACAAAAAAACACTCCACACAGAACCTGTGAGGCATACGGACGGGCTGTATGATTGCTTATGTTTTCACGAGGCATACTGTTTTACCAAATACAGGTATGATGTGCACTAAAGTCAGGATCATCTAATATGGATTTCTCTAGGTGTCAGGTGCATGATTTGTGCTGTCACATTGGGGTCAGGTGTAAATTGACACAGTACATTTTTTATGCTGGGCACACAATACTTCTTTGCTATAATGAGCAAGTATGCAGAGCATGACACATTTACCTAATAAAAGTAACCCCTCCAGCAGTGATTTCCTTGCTGCATTCAGTCCCAAGAGCTTACATATTTGCCCAGCCTTCTCTGTTTGGAATCTTTGGCCATTGCAATTGGCTTCCATAACTGGCCACCTCCATATGAAAGGTCACTTGTGCGGTCATTGCTGGGCCACTGTTTTTAATATTTTGAGACCTGAAAATTTGGAAGAAGTATTCAAGTATGGCCATTTCTTTTTATCAGAAGATCAGAATCAAGATCTTCTAAATTTTGCTGCTGGCAGTTGTAACCTAAGAACACCTACTAATATTTCACAGTAGCTCTGCTATCCGGGGCTTCTTTAGAGTTATTTAGCCTCACTTCTCTGTTGATGTGTACAAGTCAGGAAATGAGGGAAACTTTAAAAAAAAATTTAAAAATGTTTTTCCTAATTATTAAGTAGAGGATTGCTAGAACTCCTGTTAGGTAGATTGTAAAGTCTTGGATGCAGATTTTCCTTCACTTCCGGTCTGGTGAAACCCGCAGAACAGATAATGAGGCCCCAGAAAGCAGTAAAAGCCCAGCAGGGGTAAGTTTACTTTAAATTGCATTTGACTTTTATGGACAGAAAAAGCAGTTCTGCTGCAACTCCAAACATGTTTAGTTCTGTAAAATCACAAGAACATCTGAGCTTCTGTGTGAAATGTTATAAATATGAATTGTTTATAATAGGATTATAGCGGCAAAGTAACTAGATTGAGAACAAGTCACCTTGTAAGTGAAATGACATCTATTAAAATACCTGAATAACTGGTGGTCACTCATTTTACACATTCACTGCCCACAAAAATTAATTATTCCACTTTTTTGCCAGTTCTGTCTCATTTTGAAGCAAAGCACATGATATCCATGTGGCTAAGCATGAGGAAATATATACTACTCCATACTACTATGTTTCCACCTACATAGGTAGGTATGTAGACTAAAAGTGTCTACTATTGTATTTCATTGTGGTCTCTGTGTACATAGATGACAAAGTTTAAAATATTAGTGCAGGTATATGCCACAAAGCAATTTATATGTATGTGAACGGGACAGGTTTGACCAAGGACTGGCTTTGCAGTGTGCCCTGTGATCCATAAATACTCCTATATTGTTTCTATAAAGTTAGATACTGGAGGTTTTAGGCAGTGCGGTATTTGAATTTTATACACACAATTTTCTGCGTTGCATGTATAATAAACAACACATTCATTATCTGAGGTGTTCTTTACAATATGCAAACTCTACATTATTTTCTATATTCTCAGCATACATTCTTTTGAGTACATCTGTCAGATGGATAGCAATACAAAAAGTTTTGTGTAAGAAATGTACTATGAAACAGACTTGCTGCATTTAAAACAATGCAGAGACATGATGCTTATGTCAAAGTAATACAAAAACTGGAGAGATTGTCCTATCTAATACCCGTTGTACCCCATGGTTAGGATGCTTTTGACATAGTTACAAATGAATAATGCTGCATCTCCAAGTGCTTATCTCGGCAGCCATTGGTGTTGGACACTTGGTATCAGTGGATAAAATCTCTTTCCAAACCTACCTGGTGCTGTCACTGCATTTTGCCAATTTTAGACATACTGTAATGATTTCAGTGCTCTCATACCATATAATAGAGTAGTGCCAAATATGTCACCAAGGATGGATGAGTTTTTGGGATGCAGGCAGCATGTAGAGGACACAGGTACAATCTTGTGAAGGAGCCATTATCCATCGTTAGCATGGTGTAAGAAGCCTAACATGCAGCTCATAATGATACTTTATATGTTGAAAGCTCTTGTGGAATTCCTGAATAACAATGCAACCAGTGATCCCAAGAGTCCATAATCAAGTAATCCTCTAGGCACCGGTAAGATTGATTTCAGGGATGCATCTTATCTCCCAGTGCACTCCAATGCTGTAGACACATTTGCACACTCAAACTACTTATACATGCTTGGCAGATGCAAGTTGCAATTGATGAATATTTCTTGTCTTTAATGGTACTGTTTGAACAGTAATATTAAACAGGATTTATATAGCGCCAACATATTACACAGCGCTGTACATTAAATAGGATTTAGTATGGAAATCTATTGCAACCAGATAAAAAAAAACTTTACGTTGATCCAGCATCAGTATTGTAAATTTGTGCTGGCCACCATAGGGTTACTACGCTTAAGAAGTCCAGCATGCACATGTCTTTCCCGCCAAGGTATGCACCGCTGCTCTGAGATTTGCTGTGTTTGCATTACTGCCAGAAGAAGTTATTGCAGGCTGTGTGCGCTAAAACATGGCTACAACATTGAGATGCCCAAAGAAGATTCCACTATATTCCCAGGGGCTCCTTCATTTTCTAGTAACAATCCAGATTATATGGACATTCTGCTTTACTTACTGATACAACTCTACTTACAGATAAGTAAATCCTTGAGACCAGGCTGTTCAAATACACAACTCATGTTGGGGCCCAACCACAGCAGTGTTAGTGTCATGAGGTTGGCTGCTGCATGGGTCCTGTCAACAAATATCCTCTCATGCATCCATGCCATTCAAAGGCACTAACGCTGGTGTAGCCAGCCCAATGCATATTTTAAGGTAAACTCCACTTTCATTAAAGTATATAAAAATTTCTACATATACCATTTTATATTTTAATGCTATTAAAAATACCTGTCTATAATAATTTGCAAAATTTGCAACTGCTGTAAGTTTTTAAAACTGTTAAAAAGTTAATGCAATATGGCAACCTGAACATGTGCACAATGCCCACAGCAATTTCCTGCTTGTTTGATTGGCTCAACAATCAGCAGTAATTTAATTTTTGCTGAAGTATTCTGAACACTGAACGTTCACTAGATGAGTGCAGATCCTCTCATTCTGAAACCAGTTTGAAAACAGCATGGCAGAACACATACTTCTTCCGAACAGAAGAAAATAGGAATCTGCAAGAAAGTTTGTTAAAATCCTAATCACCCAAAGTAATTATTTTTCCTCAACAAAAGTGGAGTTATACTTTAAATATCAGTTATTTTTCTAAGAGTATACTTAAAATACAATGCCTCCTTATATCAGTGGCTGCTCAATCAGCATTATGGCTGCACGTCTTGAGAACAAATAGATCTAACATGGCGAGGAAGTGCTATGCAGTTTTGTATCATACAGTGCCTGACAACACATAAGTAGGTTATAGATATATGTGATAGGGACATCACAGCGCTGTAACTGTTGTGTTTCAAACAACAACAACACAAAGCCGATGATGCTCTACTCCCAGAAACATGGTGTTTGAACAGCTCCGGCCAATATTACATGCATATAACATGGAAGAATGTTACCACTCCATGGTATTGGCGTAGTACACCTATAGGCAACTTCCTTTTGTAAACAGTAACAGGAAAACAAGCTGATCAATTGCTCACAACGTAACCCTTCACTGCCTCCAAGGCAATCGGAGGCCAAGTGTGCAGGAGAAAGAATGGCCCTTTAACAGGCCTAATACAATAACACCCAGAGGGGATGTACACTTTCACTTATCCCTGCAACATAATAATACAACAGAAACAGGTTAAACTCTTGGCTTGTTTGCACGTGTTAAGGCTTCTGTGACTGTAGAAAAGTAAACGTGTCAGTTCAGCATGTACAGCACACTACCGCATTGTCATAGAGGTGTGTAAGGATTGTCTATTGCTCGTATGTGGCCCCTCGAAGAAGAATCCATTTCATAGTCAGATTCCCTCTGACTGCTTGTTTGGGCCCTACTGGACTCACTCAGCAAAAAGTTCCGGGCCAGTTCCTCTGGAGGAGGGACCAAGTGGAAAATCTGTTCAGAGTAGGAGCTTGGTCGATGGTCATCTAGGGGATGTGGCCGCAAGTTGGCCTGTGGGGAATGCGAGATGCTACGATCTGAACTTGACCTCTGGATTGGCAATGGAAACAGTAATGTGCTGACTGTGGGGTTCTGGTCTGTAAGAAGGAAAGAAGAAAGGGTTAATTAACAATTGCTGGCTCAACTGTCATCATGAAAAATAAAAGTTTGTGGAAACCACTTTCCAATTTTTACTTAGATGTTGAATTGTTGCTACATTAACTTTTGATATATTGATGTGTATCTAGGGAAGATAGTTTCATTTCATTATGTTAGGTCATTTGAGGTAATGTTCAGCTCCAGCAGAAAGAGGAAGAAGGTATTTCCTAGTGGTATATTGTGACATTGTATCCAGGAAATTGTACAGATATTGGGGCACAATTACACAGCATGGTCATAAAGTTTCCTTACAACAGGTGAAGAAAGTAAATGTAGAGAGTCAAATACGTGGTAAAGGTGGATGGAAAGATGAAGTACGAAGGAGAATCTAGTGAATCATTCACTAATATTAAAGTGCAATGCTGCAAACATATAAAATGCTTTGCTACAAATGGCTGCACTCCATTATTTTTTATGGGCATTTAGGGCATTCACTTCAGCTTTAGTCAGGACTTTAATTTTAGGGGTCCATTGAGATCTTTGCAATATTGTACAATATGCACACAAACTGTGTTGTGTTGCAGTGCCATTCTGTTTGAATGGCATCATAATGCCTTAAGACAACACACCTGTTGTGAAGCACAGCAACACCATGGGTGAGGAGGTGTGTTGTGTTAGATAAAAAGGGATTTGTGTTTTTTTGTTAAGAATATTAAGGTGCATTGGCAGCTCCTTCATTTTTATTTTATATTGGAAGTAAAAGTCAGATGTTTTTGTAAAAAGGGAAAACAATTAGAAAGGCAAACTCAATAACATGTATGTGCTGTGTTTGATGTGTTGCCAATTGGAATATTGATTGGTTGCTTGAGTGCAATATTGTCAGCAGATCTGCTTGTGCCTACAAGGCCTTTATAAATAACAGGGAACAGCACACAGATGTCTCTCCACCTTACTGAGGTATACAAATCATGTGTTTGTTACGCAGAAATCAGATCCTGCTTGTAGAGGCATGTTGAATCAATGCCACCATTATACTGGCTGTGGAGAAGTTGGAGTCATGTGAATTGTATGTAATGTACATAATGTGTTGGGAAAACAATCTAACTCCAACAACAAAGATGCAGTTTTTACCTTGTGAATGAGCAGAAGACACCACAAAACCAGACAACTTCACATCTCCAGCAGCTCCACATTCAAGCGGAATTGGGTGGAGGCGGAAGTAGTGAAGCATTTCTATGACGGACAAAAAGCGAAGGTGCTGGACCCGGCACTGACCCCTGTCAGTCAGAGTAAGGCGTAAGTGCTGAGGAGAAGAAGATATGAAAGGTATTTACATCGCCGTGGGCATGAAACCCTATATTAGATTTCTTTGCATGAGAAAAAGATGGAAGGCTTCATGGTATATCTGACAACATTGGGCCTGGTTTATTAAAGCTCTCCAAGGCTGTAGAGGATAGACTTTCATTCAGTGACATTTGGTGATCCAGCAAACCTGGAATGGATCTGGTCCAGAATTCAAAACATATGCTGGCAAATAGAAAATGACTTTGACGAAATCCATTCCAGGTTTGCTGGATCACCCAGCTGCACTGATGAAATTGTATCCTCTCCAGCCTTGGAAAACTTTAAATAATCAGGCGCTATATATCACAATAAACCAAAGATTTCTACCTAAAAGAACATCATTCTCAATATTCCATGCTGCTACCAGCTAATATTTATCTAATTTTGTTCCCTACACTTACAAGGATACAGAAGGGATGCAATATGTTGATCTCTATTTCAGCACTGAGCACCCATTATACTAAAGGGTTAAAGGGACAATTACAGCAGAACATCATCTCAATACCAGTACTGGATACTATGTTAGTTGGAATTCTGGCACATTTTATAGATAAAATGGCGATACCACAATCCAATATTTTAGTTGTAAATCTTCTTGTGTTACCTGCCTGTTCACTGGAATGCAAATGGAAATCATCACATAGCTTAGCTCCTTCCTGTGCATTGTTAATCCTATAAAACTGCCAAAGCAACTTCTCCAGCTTGTAGTTTCTGACTGGCAGCAATGTACAATACGAAACTTTCCAGGGGCTCCCATATCAGTAATGTCTATTACATCTGGAACAACTCATATACTTCTTTACTCACTCATTTTATATTTATAGTGCAGAAGTATGTATTTATTTATATAAGTATGTAAAAACAAGTCAGACTAACATTTATAAACAAAGCAGCCCCAAGTAAGCATCATATCTCAAACATTCTATATTCATATTATACCTAACTCTCAGGCCTGTACAGAACTAAACAGCATTTTCCATCATCTTCTAGGGGCTCCCATTAGTTCACTTGCTGGCTTTAGAGTTTTAAAGTCTTGCTTGTTTTTCAGGCTTTGAATGGCCTGAATGTATCTTGCACCAAGCAGGGTTATGGGGGGCATGTCATAATAATATGTGCCCTAACTATGTGCAGTAATGCACTAGTCATTGATTGTAAGCTCTTCGAGGAAGGGTCCTCTCCTCAAGTCACTGTCTGTATCTGTCTGTCATTTGAAATTCCTATATAATGTACAGCGCTGCGTAATATGTTGGTGCTATATAAATCCTGTTTATTATCATTATTATTATTAATATTATTAATAATATTAATAATAATAATACTCATTGCCTGCTAGATGTCATTGGAATCCACTCTTTAATTCTACTTACAATCTTAAAGAAATCCAGAACATATGAAAATGTTACCTTTGCTCTGCCTTGGAAATTAAATGTAAGGACATATTCTCCCCTGCGCGTTTCACTTTGTCGTAGCAGGAAAACCCCATGACCTTCATATCCCTGAGCTTGCACAAGCTGAGCTGCTTTGACTCGAGAGATGGGCCCATGAAACCATGGATAGGAAGCCAAGAAATGGTCAGTTTTATGACAACACTGTTCTGAAGACACAAAGACCGAAGCACCTGCGGATCACAGACGGACAGTAGCCCATTATACATTTCATAGATACCAGTTTACATGCACAACATTATATTAAACTACAAGTGCTATGCATTTCAAAATCTTATCAGCACATAGATTTTATCATGCAGATTTTGTGCACATTTAATGAAGAATTGCATTTTATATGTGCAGCGACCTATATTATATATGTTATAAAAATACACTTTTGCTGTTTTCTTTACACTTAGCACACAGCAGAACAATAAAAAGGGTAAATTTCATGTCCTTATACCTCTTCATTATTTGTATAGAAAAATAAAAGTATGTTATCAGGTAATCAATCTTACATATAAAAACATATTGGTTATCTACTAAATTACTCTGAAAATCCAGTAGCTTTCTTGTTAGCTGTGACAGTGCATTTTTAGGAAGGCATTTGGGTGAATATCACACGGAGTGAATGAGAAACAGAAGAGAAAAAAACAGACCACAGAAGGAACCTCAATTCTTTTCAGGTATACACAACACATTTATGGAAGAACTACAGACAGTTGTTTTTACCCTCTTTACCGGAGCATGTGGCCTAGCCTCTTCTTCTTCAAGCATTATTTTTTTGGAAGCCTCCATACACCCCATAAAAACATACTTCTATAGCTTTTTTTTTGTAGAAAACCAGTGCAGACTGCCATGTTTCCTTGCCTCAAAGCAGCGCTTTCCCTATGAGTTCCGAAATTGACTCAAAACCGACGCACATTGTACTTTTCTTAATATATAGCCTGAGGCTTGCTCAGCGCCAATGGAGACTACAGCAGGCTTCACGTCTTATTACTTTTATCTTTGTAGTCTTTTTTAATATATTATCCCTCTTTTATAGGATAGAGCTTCAGTAGTTGATTTGAATACATATTTTTTCATTTTATGTTTAAATTTGGCAGAGTTAAAACATTAGATAACATTGTGTGCCAGTGTTACTTTTACATAATAATCAGAACAGCTGCAATTATTTAGCACATCAACAAAGTCTTCTGACTCCACAGAGATTACATAAATGTTATTTTTATGTAATGAAATGGTAATGGTAAATCTGCAACTTAAAGGTGACATTAGGAGCTGTTTACTCCTTTGACGTTACACTGTGAGGTAAGTAACAACTTTTTTTGTGTGAATGTATTGGTATCCTGTTAAGATACGATCAAGCTGGGATTGGTAAACAAAAATGGAACTTGCTGCAGCTTCTAAGATGAGACCAAATGAAATGGCATTTTGTTATGTAATCTCTGCTTTAGGGGAAGAACATAGAAGAGCAGCTTGGAGCAACATTCTGTACACTAGAGAAGCAAAAAATGTGCTGCCTGTTTTGTTATTTTTTATTATCTGTTGCCAAAATTTAGTTGTAAGCCTTTTTAAGTAGGAAACTCCTACTCTAAATTCACAGCGGATGATATAGAGGTCTTTTCTTTAACAAAACATAATTCACAGGAGAAGAAGGTATATAAGGGGGATATGGTGTAGGGAATGGATCATGGAAATACATCACTTGCCATTACTTTCCTTCTGCATAAAGCGGTTGTCTGGATGTCATTTTGATTTTCTGAGTTTAGCATTTTCATTGACTGAAGAACTCTTAGCATGTTCTATGTCACTGACCCAGAACTCTTGAAATATATACTTGTTGTGAGCCAAAGATTATCAAAACACTGGAGCCAAAAAATTCACATGGTGGCCAAGAAAAGCTGCATTTTCAAATAGAACAATGGAGCATGTACACAACAGTAAAATAATGTTCTAAACCCTGGAATCATATAGATTATAAAATAGGTAAAAGACACTAGTGAATATATTAAAGTGTGTCTTAAGCCTTTCTGAAGCTTTTTTTACCCCAGAGGAACTCCTAAAATCTGTCTAAAATATCAAATTTCAAGAACCCCTCATAAATGCTTTTCATCGTTTGCAGTTAGGATGCCACCTTCACAAATACCTGAAAAAACTGTTGTCATGCCACAAGTCTCTGCCAAGTGTTGTTGGTCTGGGGACTACCCAAAAATCAAAATGAAGAATACCCACAACTTAAGGAACCCCAAGCAACCTTTGTTGGAACCCCAGGGTTGCAGATTGAGAATGGCTGGGCTAGAGTATGGAGAACCCCAGTCAGATTTCTCCTGCTGCCCAACTAAGTAAGCTAAGGAGATTTCTGTCTGGGTGCCAATGTTGTCGCTTGAACAGTCAATGAAGGAGAGACAGAGATCACATAAAACCACTTTTTATTTTAAGATAAAATAAAGCCTAGAACCTCTGTCAGTATTGTCAGCTAAAGCTTTAAGTAAGCTGAATATTTCAGAGACTGAAGAGACACCAAAGATAGAGAAGGTGGCAATCATGCCAACAAATCTAAAATCCTGCTCAGTAGAGTACATGTAAACTGACCTTGGATGGTGGGGTCAGTGCTGCCGCTGCTGAGGGTCTGTGACATGGGGTCTGAGTGAACTGGCACCTGCGTGTCTCCATCTGTTTCCTCTGTCCTGTAACAAGGAAGATGAATGTCAGTGAACACTGATAAAAAGTACCCAGCCCTTTCATGAGTATGCCAACTGTCTGCCTGGAACATAATATGAGTTCATGCAGCAGCCTGACGTGACTGTTATGATGATCTCACATGATTTTTTAAGAATTTTACACAATGGAGAATGCGCTATGACTATGTAGAAGTTTTATAATGCTGCAGGAGAAGTAAGACTCAACTGTAGAGTGAAAAGACTTCAACCAGGACTCCTAGGCATCAATTTAATGCAGTGTATTTGCTGAATGTGCATACTGGAAGAAATATGTTATTGGGGTGAAAGGTAATCCAGCTGCACGCTCAAATGTAATGGGAGACACGGAGAAGATTTGTGCTGACTAGAAGTATGCTATGGACTACATTTGTATAACTGGAAAGGGACTGGAGCTTGGCTACTGCAGTCTCTCCAAATGCCGGAAACACACTTGTAATTCATGGAAATTCAAGGAAGGGAGCACAGAACTGGAGGAGGACAAGCTCTGGAAATCACATAGTGATTAATTGCTAACAGAGTTCTTGGTATTTCAATAACAGGAAAAGTCTTTCAGCAGAGAGCTGGAGGCTGTAACATATGCAAAGCCTACAGGTCAACATGCACTTCCTGTGCTTCCTGCTTCACAAACCGTGACTATCACCTACATAGAAAGTCACAAATGTAACGCTAGTAAGCAGCAGGTGCTTTACTTCATTCATTAACCCCTGCTTTTTATTTTAATACCCAATAAAACCCAATATTACTGTAATTCAATCAGGATACATATGCAGTAACACATATGCACGCATAAGTTTTTTACCCCTAAGTTAAAAAGAACCCTGTCTTGGAAACATGTTGGAGAGTCAGATCTCTGCTCTTACACACAACCTGGCCGGGGTCTTTGGTGGTCCAATGCTCCCCCCTGTGCACTGCTCTAATCAATGGCACTGCTCAAGTAGAGTGAATTCCCCCTCTCAACTTGGTCCCCTTTTACATCTCCATTCTAACCACCATTCATCTCCCTTTTAACCATCATCCAGACCTTTGTGTTTGCCTGGTGTATTACAAAATAAGGTCTTGATGGGTTCTCTGTTCTCTTCCCCACCATTAGCTCCTATTCCCAAATCTCAATCAGCTTCTGTTCCTTCTACCCACTTACACACAAACCTTTAGTTCATTGATTTTTGTATTTGAATTTTTCTATATTATATTGATATAGTTTTTCTATAGTATCTGTCTAAACTATTCATACTACTGTATGTTTTACACTTCCCATGAATCCATTCCACACATTGGGCCTGATTTAAAAAAGCTCTCCAAGACTGGGGAAGATAGACTTTATTACTCAGCTAGTTTGCCTGTTACTGTGAAAACTCAAAGATCGAGCTGATGGCTGGTATAACTCTTTCATTGGGACACATAATTGCTAATTAAACTGTTTGTATTTGTATTTGTGATTTTATTACTGTAAAGTTTAATAACCTATTATTATTATTCCTAATTGCTATTTTATCCACTTCCTGTACATTCCAGTGTGTTTTTCCGAATAAAACAGTCACTTGTAGTAGTCCCTAAATACCTTGTCATGATGAATATCAGCCCAATAAATCATTTTGTAATAATAAAATGTAAAAGAATGGCTTTGATAATATTATGTAAGTAAAGTAAGTAGCAAATGCACCATAAATGCAATGACTTCAAAATGTATAACATTGCAAATAAAATAATAGTCATCATTCTTCAATTCATGTAAATGCATCTATACAAAGACCAATTGTAAGACAAAAAAGATTGCCTACCCACGATTCATGCATTTTCTGATTTCCGATGTCCACAAATTTAGCTGCTGGTCATCTGCAACGTCAAAAATAACTTCAGTGGTGTTATCCTAAAAAAAAGGATAAACAGAAAAAAAAGAAAAATGTTACAAAACATTGTAATTCCGGTTGAGACAAAGACTTCCTTTGAAATGATCTTACCCACATCTAAAAAGACCGTTTCTGTCTGTCTGTGAGAACCAAATTTTATGTGATGAAAACCGTCATTGGGGTGATTGTATAAATCTTCTAATGTTATTATATTGTATTTATATAACACAGACATATTATGCAGCACTTTACAAGTCCATAGTCATGTCACTAACTGTCCCTTATAACCTAATGTCCCCACTATAGTTATATGTCAATACCATGGCCCAAGGTTAGTTTTGTGAGGGGAACAAAATATTTTTGAGAACAGTGCATGCTATCCTATTATTTCAAAAAGCTAGCTAGAGCCATACCAGCTGTTTTGTTACCGAGATTGATAGCAGCTACACAATCTCCATCATTAGTGTTTATTGAAAGTAAATGATAAGTCAGACTCTAATTTTCCCTTTCTCATATTTCCTATGCTTTTTATTGCCTTCCCTTACCCCATAGCCCCCCTATTGCCTTACCACCTCTCCTGGGCTAATCCTTCCACTTCTTAATATCAATCAACTGCTATGCCTCCTCAAGACAATATTCACAACCCTATATTGATGCACTATGACATTTCTTCCTGTACAATCATTGAAACCATTGGGTGTTGTATTCTAGTTTTGTTTGTTTTTTTCATTCCACAATCAGCCTATTGCCTTTGAACATTCTTCTGTACCTTTGATCTAATATTAATAATAATAATAATAATAATAATATTAATAATAATATTAAATAGTATTTGTGTAGAGCCAACATTACATTACGCAGCGCTTACCCATTGATCTTTGTATGTGACAACTCCTATTGTACCTAACAATGCAAACCTGTATTTAATATGTTAAATATTCATTGAATAATTCCTTTTCTATATAACAAAAAAAAAAAATGTCACAGTGACACGATTTTAGTATCTATAGCATACCGGTGATTTGTCGCTGCATAGACCATATACTATAGGCAGCAACAGCAGGCACTCTGTACCCACGTTGATTGTGATAAGGTTGGAGATGAGGTTTCCTTATGATGACTCTTCTTCAATTAGTTTAATCAGTCTGGACAATGAATGAAGCACCACTAATTCCTGGAAGCTTTCTTTAAGTCCTATGTTGTGACAAGCCGGTTTTATTTATATTATTATATAGGGGATGTTTCGTAGTTACGACTAACACTTCCCCTTTATTTCCATTTTCTAATAACCTTTCAGAAACTACAAGCAGGAAGTATTTAGAAATCTTTTTAAAGCCCATCCCAGCGTTCTAAGAATCACTTATCTTTACCTTTATACATATGAAGATTACATATGAAGATTACATACACAAGTTACATATGAGCACAAGACCACGAGAGATCCGAGCAACCTCTAAATATTCTAATTATTAGACTATTAAAGCCACTTTTACTTATCATTCTTTATTAAATGCTAGTTGTCTGATTGTAACCAAAATCCAAAGGATTTAAAAGATCACATACATATAAAAATTATCTCAGGTGTTCTGACTATGTGAAATCTACTTGCTGATGGATCAGAGAAAGCCAAGTTCTAGAACTTGGGAAAGATCAGCTCTGGGCTCAACTCTGGACTCTACCCCAGATGTCAGCATTCCTGGGATATGCAGCACCCATATCTGCAATAGCATATGTTACATGCAAGGTGTTAGGAGACAACTCCACTCACAGTCTTTGCTTAGTCCTCCAGGTTGAATGACATTTACCCTGGAAGACTGGTGGCATCTTACGCAGAGGACAGGATACTGCATTAGACCGCTGCAAACTGAAGGCGAGTACTGTAGCCATAGCCATTTATTTTTCAAACATCCGTGGGGACGTTT
Source organism: Pyxicephalus adspersus (assembly GCF_032062135.1). Classification (NCBI taxonomy): domain Eukaryota; kingdom Metazoa; phylum Chordata; class Amphibia; order Anura; family Pyxicephalidae; genus Pyxicephalus; species Pyxicephalus adspersus. The sequence goes on along the minus strand of NC_092863.1, from coordinate 55,238,310 downwards.
AAAGAAATTGACCAGAAAAAATGCTTTATATTTTAAAAAAGAAAACTTTTATTCCCTTAAGAAAAGTTAAATAACATAAAACATATCAATATACTATAAAAAAAACATTTAAAAAGCCAATTGGTCCAGTAAGCAGCAATATAAACTGTGTTTTGATTTTCTTTTTTCTTGCAAAGTTCCTACCTTGAGCACAAATGTGTTAATGTTATCTGGCATCTCCAGGCGGCTGCATTTTCTTATTTCATGGATGGCAGAACAATTAACCCGTAATTTTGGTCTGGAACACTGCAGAGGAGAGAAAGACGTAGAACTGTGACAAGGCCAGATACAATACCAATGAAATTTATTATTATGTAAACTTTGACATTCTAAGCAGTAACTGGTATGAACACGGATAAATAAAGCAAATATGTCATCATGGTAACTACATTTCTGATGCATGTTGAATGGTCATGGCCACTGTGTTCCTCTCTTAAACCTTTTCACAATTTTTTCTACTTTCTGCTCACATAGTAAAATGCAAATTGTTAAAAAAACAGAATATTATTGAAGTTGGCTTTCCATACATTTCCAAGAAATAAAGGACTATATAAAATGTGAATGTTTGATGTGAGAATACTAAATAAAAAATAAAACAGCTGATCATACCAGCAGGGTACGGGTTACAAGTTAATGGCAAGTGCTGCTTTATTTCACATAAAAACTAAACAGTGCAGTTCCATGGCGGCACTGTGTATTTACACATCACGCACATACAGACTGAGGAATAAATGTGTGCCTCTGTTTCAGGGCTCAAACTAGTCATTTAATATTGACTTACTGGAACAACGGGGTCTTTTTGGTGAGAAGAGAACGAAGACCCAACGTGCCAGGAAATCTGATTTATCCAGTATGATGTATAATGCTCATTAGCTAATTCAGAGGCCACAGACTTCCATCTGTGTTCCAGCACAAAAAAAACAACTCAATTTTCTAATAGTCCAGAACAAATGTACACCTGCTCCAAAGTCATCAACATCTATAAAAATTCTAGAAAATGTGCTAATTCAGCGATATATGACAAGTCTATAGGTTTGGTGATGTACTTGACAAAGGTCTGTTCATGGCTTTACATTAGCATGCCATGTATAAAAAGAAGAACAAAACCAAATTACCAAACGCTGTAACTGAGGACATTCTGTTGCAATCTTTCTCAACCTTTATACGTTTGAGGAATCCCCAAAAAAGTTTCAGGTCTTGGGAAACCCTTAACTTTCTGAACCACAACTATTTTGGGCTTTATTTTAAAACGGAATCTGAATTTATATCAGAATCTGATATTCCCTGATGGGAATCGATTTTGGTGCCATTGAAGCACATGGACCTGGAAGACTCCCACAAGGGAATGTTAGAATGTCTGATTCTCTGTTCTAGTTCTGTGTGCAGACAGAACTGTGTAGTGATTGATGGAGGGCAGATCTTGGGATTGGGACTTTCTGCTCTGGCTGGAGAAGGCATAAATTAAAACAACTGGTGGTCAGAGATGGAACACCTGGGGATCTCTCTTGGAATTCAAGTAAAGGGGTGCCAGGCATTGCTGTAATGCAATAGTCTACAGTGCTCCAAGAATATATATATATATATATTTACACATTCATACACACATATATAATATATATATAAATATAGCTTTCCTTACAATTACATTGGAAAATATCACAGTGTTTTTGATATGTTGAGAGATGTTTTAGAGATGTTTTAAACATCAAAACCAAAATCTAACTGGTTTCTTATAGGATAGGAAACCGTTCCTTTCCACACTCATATACAAGAGGTCTATGACCAGGCAGGTTCTGCTGCAATGCTCTAAGCCTTATGTCATTAGGAATACTGCATGATAAACTTCCCCACATCACTTCATAGCATGTGACTGGCTGTTCTAACTTTACCTAGTGCAGCATTCTGTACAAATTAGGTTAACTGTGTTTGGAGTAAACATTGTGTTCCCTGCTAAGAGATCAAGCTGCAAAGGCTATAGTTCCAAAAAAAAAAAAAAACTATTTTTTTGCAAGGTTTTCTTAAACACTGCATCTATGATACTTAAAATGTTTTTTACTGATTACACAGTGAAGTAATCTGTTACAAAATGGCAGTAGAATTGTTACTTTTCAGTACAACCCAACCATTATGCACTAAAATATTGTCTTGCCCCTCGTGATTTCAAACCATAAAGCCTTTGACAACCTCCATTAGGCTACATAAACATGCTAGATAATTGTCCAGCATGTGTACAGCAGTCCCCTGACATTGCTTAGCTCTCTTCCTGTAGAGGTTACAAGGACATGTTAATAAAGTTCCCTCACTAACCTCCCCCTGACTGCAAAAAATCCTCCACTGTATCCTACTTTATATAATAAAAAAAACTTATTAGCAAAGTATTCTAAACCTTAGTTCATGGTGAAGAGCCTGCTGTGTGTTGTATGATGTTTATGGGGACTAACAGATCACATGGACCAGACTTTCCATTTTTGCATAGGAAACAGGGCCATAATGCCACACATATGTGGAATGGGGGTGTTTTTGGATTAACTAGTTCAGACACCAAAAGATTTGCACTTAAAATAGAACCAGGTTTGCAGAACACATTTGCACATTTTTTAGCCTGTGAAGTTGAAGGGTTTAATAATTTACCAAACAGTTATTACACATATTTAGTAATATAAGATGTTGGGGGCTGCAAAGTGGCAAAGCTCTGTGGTCATAATGGTGGCCTAGTGAGCCATAGTACAGAGATAGGATGGTGTGATTAATGCCAAAATATCCATATCAAGATCCTAGCTATGCCATCAATATTATATAGCACTAAAAAGTGACAAGAAGTATAGAATATGAGAATGTTCCTAGAAATACCTGTTCACAGAAAACCAAGAACAGATGTTCTCAACCAGGGTTCTTCCAGAGGTTGCTCAGGGTTCCTTGAGCAATGAGCAATGTATACCTCTCAGGTCAATTTAAGTTGCACCAATGATGTTTTTGGCTCTCTGTAAGGTGGCAGCCTTCTCAATGGCCAGCAATGCAAGAACAATGGCCAGCATTGTTCCCAGTGATCACAAAGCTAATATACTGTAAGGTGTGGGGGGTCCCTGAAGGCCTAAAAGTTATTCATAAAAGGGGTTCCTCCATGTTAAAAAGGTCAGGAAATACTGTACTAGTGAGACACAGAGGTTGCAGGGTACAGAGAACATCCAAGTACTGGCAGCACACAGGTGTACAGCACTGAAAGGGTTAAATGGTGCCTATAAGACAGTATGTAAGAGAAATTCCCTACAATGTGTCTGAGGATTTGGGATTTATGTTGCAGGGGAAGAAAAGGCAGAAGCTTCTTTTTACAAAGCACATTTTTGTCCTTATTAGGAAGTATAAACCCTTTGATTAATATGACAAGGGCAGCATGAGAGAAAGTCAATGCATGCTTGGGTATTGTCAGCAATAAGCAGACAATATAGAAGTGTTTAGATAAAATGTTCTGTGTTAATGGTATCCTAAAGAAGACAGGTTAACATGAGCAATGCACATTACTATAGAGGGCTTTTCTTCTTTACATATTCATGAAGTTTGCAGCTCTAATGACCTAAAGAGTCATCAAAAAGATGGCCAAGCAGATGGAGAAAATTTCAGAGTACAAGGTATTTCCAAATCATAGTATATCTAGCGTGACATAAAAAGATGTCCACGGTCAATGGACACCTGCCACTATTACAGCAAGAACAAGTCAGAACAAAACATGTGTCCAATATTTTTAAATCAGCTGCTCATCTATCATCTAATAGAGACATCCTAAATCTTTAACCAATCCTTCCGCAACTCATGTTATGTATGGTCCTGCCAGAATCATTGCAGCCATGAAATGGTAATGAGTATGGGTATCTACAGCACTATACCATTTTGGCTATGTACCGACATGCAATATTTGTCGTTGGATAGGATCTTTCACGACCCTTTCCAACGACAAACGACTGCACGATGCATGAACGAGTGCTGTACATACAGCATCATTCTGTTTTATGGAGAGGGGAGGGGGAAAACGATGGAGCGGCCTCCTGCTGCGCTCTCTCCTCTTCACTTGTATTATGATCGTTTGTCGTCCATCGTCTGTGGATCTGCTGGGACGGTCGTTCGGATAACAGACGAAGAGTGCTGTGCACACGCCAGATTCTCGTCTGATATCAGCCCTAAACCGATTATTTGACGAGAATCATCTGACGTGTGTACCCAGCCTTTGTACCAATTGTGATTTTTGCTCTTTTGGAAAATACTGTTTTCAGTGCTGGTAGTATTCTCCATCCTCCAGTGTCCTCATGTTATTTCTTAGGGCACGCTCCTTCTTGGTGACAACAGCCTAATGTGTCTGTGCAATTGGCACTGCTGCTTGCAATCTCCACTGGAGGTATATATGACAACACAGGAGTGCAACTCCTGCCAGCAGCAGAATGTTGTCTCCATAACAGGAAGTGGTTAAACAGGGATCTTCATCACAGGATTGTCAGACTTTATTTAATGCACTTAATACCCAACTGTTTTTAAACAGATGAAATAAACAACATGTACATTTATTGTAAGCTGAAAAGACTGAGTTGAGTCTAATTTGTTTCATGCTTTAGGCTCATGTATAATACCAGGTTTACAGGAAAAACAAACACTTTTAGTTGCTATTTTTATAACATGAAAGCAGACATCTTACTACTATAGGAGCCCTGCTGTTTTTGCCATGGCTTTTGTATCTCATTCTTTTGGTTTCAAACACCTTCATACCCTTTATTTACAGCTTGCGTCCAGCACAGATGTGTTTGTTAAACCTGCCTCATCCTTTCCACCGGAAGCTTCTGCTCCCTCCAGAATTTTCTGGCCTACAGGACCTGTGTGTGTTTTTTACATAAGCCAAGGTTTCATTGCAAACCCTGTACTGAGCTAGAAGCAGGATGTGCATTGATTCCTAAACCAGCAACAGTCCCGAGGGCTGCCTTAACTCCTTTACAACCAAACCTGTTTCTGGCATTCATTGGTTCTCCGAGGCAGGCCTATGCCTAGATTAAAAATGTCTTCAACAGCCTCCAAGCTAATGTTTTCAATTAACAGAACGAAACAGATATGTTCCGCTAATACTCCCAATGTGGGAATTACTTTATTTCTTACAGGAAAACATGGCAATAACATTGAGCCTTTCAGCCTTAACCCATGGCAGCTCAACAACACTGAATTCCCATGTCTAAAAATATGGAAATTATGGACTATGGTTTATCTTATGATCTCTTGAAAACAAACATCTCTCACTGTCAAAGGCTGTTGGAGAGAAAACTGTAAAAAGAAAAAAATAAAGCATATATTGTAATCTAAAATCTAGTTACTTGTTACTGACTAGACACACCAACACATCATTCTTCACGGCTGCCCACATGATTCTTTCCTATCCTCTGGTGCTACAAGACAAAGTCATTGCATTAGTCATGTAGACTTTGATTTACGTACAGTAGAATAATCTCCCTAAAGCCTTACTATTACCTTATTCATAAGTCATCATTATATATCCCATTGTTATAGAGTCACACCAAAGCAAAAGGAAGCCTAAACTTGCATGCCCTATGATTTTATGTATGGCCTCAGACTATCCCAATATAATTACACCTCGTCACTGATCATTCACAAAAGAATCGTTCATACTTCCAATCAGATCCATTGTAACACCCAGGCTGATCTGTCTCCAGGGAGGAAAGCTACACATAACAAAATGACTCCAAAGAGCCCAACAATAATCTGACTTAATAGGAAAATAATATAAAATATTCATATACACACATATTGCACAAAATTGTATACTCTGCCTTGGGTTGTAATGCAAGCAAAATACAAGGCATTAATGTGCCTCTTTTGATATGTTTATATACCAGGGTTGGGCAAACTTTTTGGCTCACAATGAAGCTCACAATGAGTTTTAAAATTGGATCAGCCCAAGAGGCTGTATATGGCCCACGGGCCATACTTTGCCCATGCGTGGTATATACCATGCCCACATGAGCTGTAAAACTGGCCAGAGGTGGGGAATCCTATACAGTCCTCATAAACACAGTAAAAAGCACCATTTATATGAGGTAAACCTAAAAAAGGTAATGATTATGTGGCTCCAAGAATTTAGAGAAATACATGTGGTCAGTACTGTATCCTCTACACAACCCGATCACTGCTAACAATACAGGGAAGGATTACCAGATGTGACCACCATCACATTGTCTGTAATTTAATATTAATTCTTGTACCATAGTATACAAACATTATTTGAATATTCCACACTGACTTATACATATCAGAAAGCAGAAAATGACATTTGAATTTAACCCATCTTCAGCTTTTGTCTATGAACACATTGGCTCATTCACATTTGGCTTTCACCAAAACCAGAAACAGAGTATCCAATATACAAATAATACAAGCAAAATGGAAACATTCATTTATGGCTTTAAAAGGTGCAACACTGGTAAATAATGTGATAAAAGTTACAAAAATAATAATCACTCGTACAATGATTGATGAAAAAAAGGACTGATCATTCTGCTGCTTGTGTGCCAATGTTATGTTGGATATGTTAGAAAAAGCTGAATGCTGCCAAGACCGCTACAATGAGAAAAGCTCTACTCATTTTTAGTAAAAAAAAAAAAGATTCGTTTGGGGTCATTTTTTAAGGCTGTCCCTGTACAATTTGATGGTACAATGTCTTATATATCCACCTATATTTCCACTGCCTAATAATATGATGAGACAAACATCTAATTGCATTTCCTAAAAGAATCTACCTGTTCCGACTTACATACAAATCCAACTTAGGAACAAACCTACAGTCCCTATCTTGTATGTAACCCAGGGACTACCTGGAGTTGTGAGAAGAACCCTGTTGTGGTAATTAAGCAATCTACATAGAAATCAAACAGTGTTTGTGAGGGCCTACCTTAAAAATCAATTTGTGTCTAATCAGGCAGGTCCTTGTACTACATTTCCAGCCACACTACAATGAATGAACAGTGTACATGTAGCACTGTTCAGTCCTATAAGAAAGGGAAGTGGAAGGAAGTGCAGGAGGCACCCTGCAGCATCCTTGCCCATTGGAAATTCCAGCAGTCTTCCCTGGTCGCTCATTTAATAATCCAATATAAAGTATCAATAAATGACTATGGGGTACTGCTTTACACATACTAGATATTCTCCCAGATGATTAAGAACATTTCTCTTGGATGACAGATATCCAATGTGTGTACAATATTCGGAACAAAATGTCTATTAGCTTGAGGATAGCACTGGAGTTATTGCATACTAGGATGCACTGCATTCTTGTGTTTATCTAAAAAGTTTGATGTGGATTATATCAGAAGAAAAGCTAATGAGAAATCCATTCATCCTGATAGATACATTAAAGACACAAACCAGACACACATTTGCTATATTAATACTTCTCCAGGGTTACAGTGATCCTTACACATGCTTGAGTCTTCCAGTTCAATCCAGTACAAACTACTCACGTATATATGTATAACTAGACAACAGAAAACCTTCTCTTTCACTCATGGATGAAGAAGTAAAGCTTCAAGACCACAAGTCTTGCCGATAACAAAGTAGATATTATAGGAAAACACAAAAGGGGCTATTTTGCATTTTTTCCCTGCCTAACACGAAGGCTTTTTTCAAACCCACGCATTTTTACTTTTCAGAATTTTTGTTGCATTTTTTTCTTGCATTTACATTTATATTCATTGCATGTTTTCTCAATTTAGGTGCTAAAATTCTTGGGTGGCGTGAGAAGAGCCTATTTTTCCCAGTAGCCAATGTGGCGTGTTGGCAGATGTAAGTTTCAGTCGTGCATTGGTAGAACATGAAGAAGCATGCACTATACATTTACATGTACTTCAATTGTCTTCTATAGGCACCTGGATGTACATTAACAGATTGGAAAAATGTCACTGAACTGTTTTCACAACATGCCTCAACATAGGGGGGATTCAAATGAACATGCATATTCGGCATCATATTGTATGCAGTCGTATTGATGGGTTAGAAGAGGACCCCAGGCAAGGAAAAATCTAACCCAGCATACTCTGTTTACAGATAACTCTACTAGTTTCTATAGACTTTATTATTTTATTATATGATATTATATGCTTTTCTGCACCATGCATAATTCATTATATTAAGCAAGAAAAATCCTAAAAACTGACTTTTCTTCGAGCAGATCCTCTACCATTTAAACAGCTAGATTCTACAAATATCCACCTATCTCTGGAGTCATGCCAGTCCCTGTCTTCACTTTCACTTCAGAACCTTCGCCATAACTCTGTGTGAGGCTGACTATTCAGACATTCACATGGAGTAACAGCAAAGAAACAAAAGAAAAAGCGGCACCCAGCTGGACTGCAGGAGATCCGGCAACAACATCAATGAATAATAAAGATGAAATCCTTTTCTATCTTATGATATTCGTGTAATTCTAGATTTGACGGAAAAAAACTAAATAAATGTAGGCCCTAGCAACACAAGTGTCAAAATAGGACAACAGGCACATGTTCCTGAAGGATGCCACGTAATATTGACACCATGGGCACATAAAAGAATTTACTGAATTGTTTAATACTCCCCGGCACTAAAAGAGGCAATAAAATGAATACAGACTGATCCATGTGTGAGAATATAATTGCGTTCTTTGCTCATTTCTGGTTTCCCGCAGGACAGAAGAGATCTAATGCTCTAAGAAACAGAAGGCCAGGACACAGGCAGATGTATTTATTCCTCCCTGTGCCTCAAAAAGCTGCAAAAAATAAAGGACACTCAAAGAGCGGGGGTGTCAATATCTCTACACAATTACTATTGCCAGAGACTATGAGACTCTGACAGCTCCCCTTTTTATTTTTATTTATAAACCAATATAAGTTAAAACTCTGCAAGTCACATAAGAAATAACTGACCATTCCGATTTATTGGGCCTGATTTATAAAAGCTCTCCAAGACTGGAGAGAACACACTTTCATCAGTGAAGCTTGGTGATCCAGCAAACCTGGAATGGATCTGGTACAGGGTTGAAAACATTTACTAAGAAATAGCAGATGACTTTTAGGAAATCAATTCCAGGTTTGCTGGATTGGCCAGCTTTACTGGTGAAAGTTTATCCTCTCCAGTCTTGCAGAGCTTTATTAAATTAGGCCCATTGAGTCCAATTACAGACATCATATATGCAAGGAGGAATAATATACCCTTACCACAGCATAAATTCACCTATTCTATCATTTTTATATGTGTACTCCTACACTACATGGAATTCATAATATGCAAGCATGTTGTTAGTCAGTGCCTCCTCCTTTAAGCAGTATTGAGAAATCACAGTGTTTTTTAGTGTTGCTCATGTCAGTCCAGTCATCCAGTTCCCTGCTAAGGAATGAAATGTGCAGATTAGTCAGTGGCTGGCAGAGCTGGTGAAAGTTACTATGCGGGAGGAGAGGGCCGGATATGGGAAAATCTTCACAGGTCACATCTGGATCTCCTCTTAGCATAGTGGGGGATGCATTTCCAGTCTGGTAGTAATGGGTGGCTGAAACACGTGACTTCAGATCAGTGCTAGTTCTTCTGGATCAATTCTGACATGGTAGTGTTCTCTTAAAGTACACCTGTCTCTTTAGTAACCATGGAAAATCAAATAAAAATCACACTTACTATAAATGTAAATTTGGTTGAATGATGATGAATGATAAAAGTTTCCAATCGCCCTCTAAGCATAACCAGCCGAATGTGGTAACCATTCCCAGCTACTTTTGACTGGAAGATCTGCTGCACAATGGAGGCATCCAGAGCTCAGGATTGCCTGCTCAGAGCCATTGAGTATGAGTGGAACTATGGAGGTCATCAATGAGACTGGAACCTACCCTGTTTCCCCGATTATAAGGCACTCTCTTATATTTTTTGAAATGTCTTATAAACGGGTGAGTGTCTTATTTTAATTATTTTTTTTAAAAATCGGGGGTGGCTTACTTAATGGGGATGTCCTAAAATCGGGGAAACACGGTAAAGTATGATATGGACCGAGAAGGCTGGAAAGCGATATCAGAAGCCAATGGTAAAATTGCCGGCCCCATGTACCGATTTCTTAAAAGTCCTTTACATGGAACCACAAGGTAAAGGTTAAAAATACAATTAAAAAAGGAGTACAACTAAGAAACTTACTTTGCAAATACACTTGGATACAAATATTGAATGAATTACTGAGAAGTTTGAACATAGGAACCAGCAGAGAGACAAAATGTGCCCCTAATGACAAACCAAAAGTAGAAGCCAAGAAGAATAGCTATACCGGCCAACTGAATGCGGAGATACATCCAACCTTAACACAGCAACCATTGCAGGTAGCCTGCAGACTGCTCATGGGTTGTGTTCAACCGGGAAATAATGCAAATAATGTTATACAATACAGACTGCATGTGTTCAGATATTTGACCACTTTAGTCACCAGGGACACACTGGGAATATCTGGCCAGAGGACTCCAATCTAAGATAAGAAGACTAAACGTTACTGAAAAGGCAATAAAACTGCACAATGTACCAAGACAGGACAGGGGCTTATTTCCTCTTACATCCTTCATGAAAACTGACAAGTTTTTACCTTTCCCCAGGCTATCCAAAACCTACAAAAGTTTCAGCTTGAGGATATTCTAAACTACCAAACTACATCTGGTGCACATAAAATCTGCCTCAAACTAGATAATATAAACTAGGATCTCTTTTTATAAATGTCTTCACACAAACTACACACAATCTGCACCCAAGATTGTATAATACCGATTTATACTGGAGAAAAGAAAACAAGAAAAACATGATTTATAAAAAAATAAAAATAAAAAAATACACATGTAGAAGTCTCCTAAAGGAAATGGACCAAACACTGAGCATATACAAAGTATATTTTGTGTATAAACAAAATATATCTGTGCAGTGCAAGTATAAACAATGTTGCCTAATGCCCAAAACTTTTCCTATTACAAAAAAGCACTGTTTCATTACCAGAGAATTCCTCTGTCTCTTTTATATTACCCAAGGCATGTAGGGCTTCTAATTCCACTGGAAACTGATATATGGGTTTACTATATTACCACAATGCCATCTGAGACTGCTATTTTACTAGACTTAGAATACCACACCAGACACTGGCATACAACTTTACTATGCAAAACTGTCATCTATGTTGGTAGAACTTACTACTGAGCTTTAAGTAATCTCTATGAATCCTAAACAGAACATTGTCCTCAACAGCAAATGTCTTGACATATATATGGATTTAGAATTATCATTTGACTTCTCCGCATGCCTTTATTTTCATTATTTTTAATTTGTTTCCTTTTTGGCTTGATTTAGGTAACCTAACACAACTCATAAACAAGGGCATAAACAAGTCAATACTAAAATGATTAGAAGATCCAGAGATGTCAAAGTAAATGCAAACCTTGACATTAACTTTGAAGAGTAATTTGGGTCCTGGTCCTTCTTGCATCCTGAGACCTCAGTGACCAAGTAGAGCACCAGGTGTGGCAAAGAAATACTTTTATGTAAAGTCAATATGACCAAGGTAGGATTGTGATTGGTAAGACTTATTGTATAAAGAACATTTTCTAAGAAATCCACAAACATACAAAGTGCTATGCGGGTTGGGACATTTCAGTTCAATGCTAACAATTTGGTAGGAATAACCGCCAGTGCCAACATATATTTCTCAGATACTGAAAAGCTAGGGTGGAAGATTTAGTCATAAGATGTCTGTATTGGTGAGAATATGTGTTTCTGCTTTTGCCACCTACGCCATGTGGGTATTGGGTGAAGGAATCGGGTGTGAATGTGCATGGGCATGATTTTTACAACTTAATTTATTTTTACTGAATTGCAGTAATCCATACCATCATGTTCTGTAATCATCTCACTATATAGCCTTCTCATCATAACCAGAAAACTGCTATCTACTTGCTGGCTTACATTTTTCTTCAGAAGTATTAAAGAAACACTGGCACACACAAACTTGCGGTGACAGTGGCAGTTCTGTATCATGTAAAGTTCATGAAAGTTTTCTTATTACATGACTTAAGATCTTTGTCAGACTCTTAATATGGAACAAATTAATTAAATGGATGGGCAAAAAAAATGTTAAACAAACATTAGCATATTTAGAAATTCTGTTTCTGTTCTACAAATATATGTTTCACTAAAAAAGTTCCTGTTAAGCTTATCTCTGGGCAGGACCATTTATTGGGTGGTTTATGCTAAAGATAAAGGATATGAGAGTTCAGATGATAATGGGCCAGAAGAGAGATTTCTATCACATTAGTAACTGTTACTTTCCACTGGCAGCCACACTGTCAGACCAGCGTATAATACAATTAACAACATCAGTTCAGGGAATTCACATGACTATCACAGTACTCTGCTCAAGGAAGTGTTCTGCTTAGAACCACAGATTCTTAACTGTGTATCCCCATGCAAAGTTAACCCCTTACACTGCCATTTTCCCAGGCAGCAATCTGAACATTTAGGTTTAGTCTGGCATTTTAATAAACGTTCAGATTTAAAAAGAAAAGAATAATGGTATTTTAATATAACACTTGCAATGGCTTTATAATATCTTACCTGAGGTAAGTCATTGCCGAAAGTTTAAACTGGTCTAACAGCAAACATTTTTAAATACATTCCCATCCCACCAGCAGGGACAGGTTCTAACATCCAGCACAAATATTAATATAGAGTTTATATAGAATGACAAGGGTGCATATACCACCACAATTCTCCTGACTACAGAGTTTAGTGAAACAAACAAGTCTATGTAAAAGAAATCACACAAGCACATAAAACAATGTATGATGTTATGTATATACTCACGTATGGAAATATATACAACAATAAAAAGGAACAAGAAGAGAAGAAGACCTGTCTTTACTGATTTACAGTCAGCCCTGCCATGTGACAGTGTCGGAAATAATATAATACACAAAGGATGTGTTGTATTAAAAGCTCTGTCCTTCCAACAGGGATCTAGAGCAACCATGTCATTTGTAATGTATTAAAAAAGTTGAAGGTTCTCACGAATAGATCAATGTTTAACATTTTGCATAGGTTGGAACTCTCTTACACAGGATATAATAAAAATAAAAAGTAGAGTTGTCAAAATGTTTGCACTTCTTATGTTTCTGTGTTAGTCTCTATTAGTAAAAAAAAAAAAAGGATAAATGTAATCTTATCTCTGTGATCACCAATAGGGACATAATGTTCGCTTGGTTTGTATACACCAGCTACAAAATATGAAAGAGAACAATAAAAAATACACATTGGTGCACATCAGCCTTACTTCTATAATACATTTAGCTTACTATTACAATAGTGGTACCAAACTTTCTATTGAAACTCATTATACTACAACTAATACATATCCACTCTATGCACAGTTCTTTTAAATCCATTTCACAGGACTGAAATAAATAAGAATGTGATTGCACTTAATTGTCATGGGGTCACTTGGAATGTTTATTCAATGAAACAAAAATGTACAGAGGTCAAAAAAACAACCTCTTGTAAGGGGTAATGCTGATAATGCGATTACACAAGACAATGCTCATGGGGTATCCATCATAATTTTCATTATGATGGTGGAAATATTTAGCATTCTATTGTGACATTTCATAGTTTCTCATTTGGTAAGCGTAGTTCTTTACAAGCTAAGTTTTTTTAACTACAAATGTGCCTTCCAGTTTCTTAATCACCCAGAGAAATATCACGCTCATTCAGAAAAGTCTGCATCCTTATCTGTACACCGTCATGCACCCGGTCGCAATTACCAGCAACATGGCATTCAATTACAATAATGAACTAGCGACACATGGACAAGTCTACCACTACCTCTTGCACTTTTATATTGAATAAAGCACAGTCAATGATTCTGACAATTTTCACTAGTACATACATTATACAAAGACAATTTCCAACCAAAATAGAATCCTACAATAAAAAACAGTGGTGACAAAGGACTGCTATGTGTACTCTGATTAGTAGGTGACATGTAAATCAGGTAATCATATCAGTTACTTTTAGATGAAACCAACGATTGCTAATAAATCTGTGTAAGGTTAATGAAATAGAAAATGCCTCTAAGAAATATGAACACTCAAAATGAAAGCAAAACTGTCATATGGTGCCCCAACAAAGTCACATTATGAGTAATAGTTCAATAAACACAAAGAATTGCTTTTGTAATGAGTAATTCACCTCTGTCATGTCTTATCTTTGGTTTTTTATGTCACTCCAGATTTTGTCTTCTGCTGCCAATGAATTAGTAACCATTTCAACATGGGAATGGGGAAGAACTGACACCCACTCAGGAAACTTTAAGTCTCAGTTTGACTCACAGAAACATATCTGACAAAAAACCAGCTGCCTAAATTACATTAAAATTACCTCCAGGCCGCATGTTCCCCAAATCCTTCATCTGATACTATGCAATGATTAGGATTGAAAGGAAAACACCACCATTCTTCCAACACAATCAGTGGGCATTACAAGTGAAGATTACTACAACCTGTGCGGTTTCCTAAAGGACAGAATGGAAAATTCATTAACACACTGTATGTTTATTTTTTGATATGGCCCAATTTATACCAAACAGTAGGATTATGGCATGGCCATGAACACGAAGGGAGAAGAAACTTTCAAAGACCACAAGCCATGCTAAAAGGTCTGCTATATACTTGGTCAATGACACAGCTCCCCAGAGACCTGATTACAATATGACATGTTTTAATTTAGTATTTTTGTACTTGCTTCTGAATGAATTAAAAAATGATTATTATGGACAGATATAATGGGAAGGATTCATAAGTGTTTTCCAAGAGAGGAGAAGAGAGACTATCATGGATGATCCTGGGTGATCCAGCAAACCTGAAATTGGTCTATCCCAGGATTGAAAACATTTGCCCAAATAACAGCAAATGATTTAGGAAATCATTTAATTTCAGGCCTAATGTGTCAGTGGTGAGTCTTCAGTCAGGTAGGCACTATTAAACATTGTAAAAATGAATTTACAGAAAGAGTGCAAGCTACGGAAGCCAGTGATCAGTCGATATCACATGAGGAGCTGTTTGGGGTTAGTGGGCACTGAACAACAAAAACAACTTGTGTCTACTACTGGTTAGAAAAAACAAAAGCAAGCCTTCTCATTGCATACCCTGGGTGTGTCAACCACTGCACAATGGTTTCCTTTAAAATACAACACAATGACCTGATCGGTACCCAGATGCATGCACATTAAAGTTAAAAAGTTCATCTGGGCAGCCCTTCTTTGAAGAATACTAGTTGCCTGGCTATATCTAGATTCAATGCTTTTAGAATAACTGACTAAAATCAATAGGCAGAGCTCCCTAATTTGCAGTCGTTCTAATTCAGTGGACCTGACTTAATAAAGCTCTCCAAGGCTGGAGAGAATAGACCTTCATCAGTGAAGCTGGGTGATCCAGCAAACCTGGAATGGATCTAGTCTGGGATTCAAAACATTTGCTAGCAAATAGTACATGACTATGAAGAAATCAGTTTCAGGTTTCCTGGATCACCCAGCTTCACTGATGAAAATATATCCTATCCAGTCTTGGAGACCTTTAACAAATCAGGCCCAATGTATATGTCTGGGTTGCTTTTTAATGACCCACCTGATGATGCTTGTTGTCCAACCTAAGAATAGCTAACCTGGTACATTTTTGTGAGTCTTTACTCCGTATTCTGATTTGTCTGTTATTACATTTGTACACATTCTGTTCTCCTCCTTTTTATTTTCTCTTTTTGCCTTCTTATTGTAACTCTCTTGACTCTAGTTTGTTGTATGCACATCATTCTCAAAAAATAAAACCAACGTAAAAAATCCTAATCATGCCAACAAATAATGTCCCTTAAATTCCCATCCTGTAGATACATAGTAGTGTCGTAGTAAAGTATAGGGAGGGGGTCCCCTAATACTAAATTGGTGTCTCCATTGTAGGATTTTCATATATATTATTATATATCATTTTTATATATAAATTCGAAAATGTTTTAAGGTTTTGTAAACAAAGGTTGTTAAATGAATGTTGACTATATAGTTCACTTTTATTTAGGCAATGTTATCTAACTGAAATGGAGAAGTTTTTTGTTGTAACAGAAAATAAAACAGTCTGTTCCTGCCCGTTTTTAAATGTTTTTACAGAAGTGAAACCTGAAGAGGGCTGGGAACTGCCACTAGACACATTTTATTTCACAATGTCATGCTTTCCTCATGAAAATATTTTTACTCCTAAAAATGTAATTGTGGCTGCACATCCAGTGTAAACAATTCCAATATCTGTCTACAGAAGTCTAGAGTACTTCCCTATTTCAGTATGAACTCATCCTGCTCATCCAGATTGACTGACTGGAAGGTTGGGGCTTTTACTTTTATGTACTGACGGGCTACCAATGCTTCCTCATATTCTGACAACGGTTTCTACAATTTCTTTTCCCGATCAGTGACTTTAGAAGAACTCAAAATAGGAGTTTTGACTTTGATCTGCAATGTAGTTATATCTGGAATCCTTTAAATTGGTCAGTGCTACCCTAGTATTTCTTTTAGTATAGAATATAATTAAATTAGATTTTGGAACTTCAGAAATGCTCTTAATTGGATGGTTTACCCCCCTGCTGGTTCCAATCAGTTGGTAGGAAACCATTTAGTTTGTTAGAAAGTGTTCTTACCAACTGTGCAGTCATTCCAAGGACAAAGAGTGCCAAAATGAGAGGCGTTCTATGGAGAAGGGAAGGGGTAAGGATGAGCGAGCAACACCCTGCTGTGCTGTCCTCCCTTGACAGTGGTCATTCCCCATTTGTCTTTCATGCATCTGTCCTGGTGGATCCATGAACGACGTTGGGAGACTGCTGTACACATTTCAGATTCTTCTGCAAGACTCCACTGTTTCCTCAAATACCCCGCTTTGACCCAGGCACAATGTCAGGTTAGATGTCAGAAATCTTTTGTACTGGATGGCCAATTTCAAGATATGCACTGCTTTCCAAGATACTGTGGTTAACCATGGGAAAACGTTTCAGAGTATCACTCGTTAACCACATTGCATTGGAAGTTTGAGTATGAAAACCTGAGCAATGTAGGGTTACTCACAGCAGCCACCGATAAGATGTCCTTCATAGCTTCATTTCCATAAGAAAAATGTAAGCTTCAATCTGACATGATGACATGCAATCCAGAATAACGTATGGTTAGCGAGGAGCTTGAGTTTAATATCATTAGTAGCTAAACAGGATTCCAGGGATATTTTTTTCCATGCTGAGTGGTATGACTTACTGGTGTTAATATGTAAGTAAATATCGTACACTATAGACTGATACCAGGTAAATTTATTGGTTGTCCCCAGACTGTGGTTGCCTGAACAAAGTAACAAAATACAGCTTGTAAGCATTTCTCCAACAAGAATGCTACGCTGAGGCACTAAACTCACATTGCACATAACCTTATCATCAAAGCTTTCCCTTTTTCCTGTCTCCAAGGGAATGAGTGCCAAGTAAATGTCTGGTTCCTGATCTTGCTCATGTTCTGTTTTCCTGTCACATAGTTTATTCAGCAACATTACCACCATGATAATATTTTATCCAATTTGCAAAAATGATGCAGCAGGAATATTACGTCTCTTGTCAGTGTGATGGCATTTTCTCAAATACACCAAAAATTCCAGGAAATATGATATGCGTGCCAAGACATTAGCTGAGGTCCTTTACTAATGAACACCCAAAAAACTTTACACTGAGCTAAGTTGGGTGAAATATTCAGTAAGAGACAAATGAGTTTTGTAAAAAAATAATTTAAAATGGCTTGAATGTTTCCTGCATACTACATACCCCACTGTTTAAAGAAATTACAGGCTACATGTGAACGTTTTAAAAGGAATTTGAACACCATCTGCCTATTTCTGCCTTGTTCCTGCTTTCTCTCCTCTTCAACATGGAAATTTTGGATGCTTTCTGACTTGCTGCAGTTCCTAATTCCCTCTGAGAAGTTTACAGTGTGAAGTATAATATCACTTTCTTCTGCAGCACTAAACTCCAGTAATAAGATGACATTTTCCTGGTAACCTGAATGGGTTGTCTGATGGGAGAAGAGATAGAGAAGGATTTGGATCTATATAAATATGTTTTCTTCCCCTTCTTTCTGGTGTAGATTTGCTGATAAGTCTTATAAGCAGCAGTAGACTGGCCACCTAGTCCACCCTTATAGGCAGGAATGTATTTATTATATTGCACTTCAATGCCAATCAGCTGTGCAAGGAAGAGAAACACCTAAGTATAATGTTTACAAAAATTAGCTAACTTTTGATATTTCTACACTTTCCTGAGCCTTCCCTAGACACTTACGGGCACATCCAGAAGAATTAGGAAGGATAGAATACGGTCTGCTGCAAGGTTCCCAATACTGTACAGGTCAGACAACATAGGCATCTTGTAATTCTGCATAGGATCTCCTCTACCACATTAGCCCAACATGGTGATTTTAAAAACACAACCTAGTTTTAATGACTAACAATATGGCTTCTAATTTGAGTAGGAGAGATCCTTTTTCTTTCTTTTTTGTACTCCACTGACATTATTTCCCTATAGTATACAAGCTGCCAGGTCTTCAGTTCTATCTTATTGAGTCATTTTGTGCATGCAGTGCTCGGATGTGGCATTTCAGCAAGCATCATCTTAAATGTATTTGGCTTCTCCCAGCTATCTAAAACTAAACTGGAAATGTATCAGTATTTTTCACATCCTTATTTTAGGCCCACAAGATAACTGAAAATACATGTTCTGCAAATATTTCCAGAACCTGCAGGGGTAGGTTTTTTATCTGTTCCACATTTTAAAGCACATTTTCATACACTGAGAAATTTTTATACCATTTTAAATATAGTTTACTTTGGTAATAATAAAATTGAAAGCACTTAAACGTCAAAGAAGTTAAAAGGTTAAATGTCAAAGTGAAACTGCACAAAACTATATATTGTGGGAGTAGAAGGCTAGAGCCTCAAAATTTGATGATGTCTTACTGTTGAGGAGATGTCTGTCCTTAAAGCACACAAGAAGAGATCTTCCCAAAACGATTGGAGATCCTTTTTAATATCAACAGAACAGTTTTCTTGTTTATTGATTGTGCTTCTTGTACTGTTTGGGTGACAATAGTAAGAATTTGGCTATTCAGTCACTTTTTGCTCTAGTGAGCACTATTACAGAGGCTAGAAGTGAGATAAACTCTCTCCTGGGAGTACACATGTAGCAATTAAAAGTTGTACCCACAACAAAAAGTTTGTGTTATTTGAAAGATTTGTTTGATTTAGATACTTTCCAGCCATTGTTATTAAAATATCTCCAAAGAAGTTACAAGTTACCATCGTGGTTGATACGCCCACTATACTATATACAATTCATGACGTAAATCTTTGGTAAGCTCATACTTCCAATCACGACTGCTGAGGAGGAATGTTCTTGATAATTTACTCACATTGTCCCCTCCCTCTACTTCTTTGATATACCAGTTTAATCAAAATGCATTCCTTAAACCCCTCTCTGATACCAATCTGATACCATTGGCAAAAGGACTTCCTAAAGGAAGATGTGGTAAATAAAATTCTGCAGGGTTATCTCACAGTGCAAAAATTTATGGTCAATGAAGTTTGGAGAAAAACTCAATTCAAGCCGATACATAGATCATACAAAGTCGTCAGGAGCAAAATTCCACAAAGTTGGAGAGACGCAGGTCATTATGTCCAAAATTTAGAGTGATGCATGACTTTCTAATGCAATATTTGTGGAGTTGTCCACATATCATACTTTTCTAGAACCGGGTATAGTTTATAAAGCAATCAACCAATCAAGAAATGCCTTTAAATCCAAAACTCCTGTGAGACAGAAAGGATTACTATCTGCCTACTGGCAGCAAGACAGGCTATTTTAGCAGAAAGGATCCACCTGGAAGGGTCAGATGATAAACAGGTAAGCAAGAGCAGTTTTATGACCAATTTAAATATTCTACTTGAGGTATTTCACATAATCTGTCTTGTCATGAAGTATGACATAGGTTAATGATTTGTTCTCATATTGTTGTATTACAGAAAAGTTGTTAAACAAATTACTAATATATATGATTCATCGACAAGTCTTTTTACTCTTTGTTTTTATGTATGTTATTCTCATAATATTGTGACCCCCTTTGCCCTTTTGAATTAAAAATTTTATTTGATTTCCATTTCTTTATCAAGTCATTCTGTAGCATGACGAATATTGTGTTTTTTTGGAACCCACAATGGTTGCCGATAAATATATTTTTCTTATTGTTTTTGTGGTTTATTATTAAATAGATTTAAAACAAAATGGTTGTACACCTTGAATTAACTAGGCCACATTATGATCTTCTATATTATATATTTTCTATATAAAATAGGCATACTTTAATAGCAGAATACTTGTGTTTCAAACAAGGAGAAAAGCCATCACAGATTTAACATGCAGAAATTTTCTGAAATGCCCTGTGAAGGTGAGTGGGTCCTTCTCTCCTAGGAATTTATTAGCTAGATTCCACTTCTGTTTTCCAACTAGAGGGAACAGAAACAAGGGCTTGTATCACATTGTGCCTCTGTTTATAGCACCCAGGCTGCACAGAATAAAGATACACAGTGAAGTTTTCAGCAAAGTAGGAAGTGCCTGCCAGTGCGTGCCATGACAAGGGTGTCTGTACTAAAGCCAACATTGCTGTGCACCATCAGATGGCTCTGCAGAGGCAGCACAGCCAAGGTGGCCCCTTATTAGATTGCAAGAGATTCCTTCATTTCTGATGGTCCTCTACCAGTTGCCAAGAGCAGCACAGTGCCCACTTTTGTTCCTTCACCTCCCTGATCATCTAACTACCCTAGCAGTGGGATCACATCCACAGCAGCCCCAACTGCTGCCCTTCGCATGGATATTGATCCTATATGGTCACCAACCCTGCCCAAACCCAAATCCAGGCTCCAATGGTAACATATTACCCTTTACATACATAACTGCAGTTCTCTAAAATCCTCTAACTAATAAAGACATTCCAAATGAAGCATTACATACAAGACATTTTAGGTTAAAAAAAAAGTGGTTTAAATTATGATTTTGAGTTCTATAGATTAGGTTCTTAAAAGGATACATGAACATTAATGCAAGCACCTATGCATGCTTTAAAGTGTTGGTGATATTTCGACAACTATGAGTTTTAATGAAATGTGAATATGTGTACTTGCTATCTCAGAGACATGGGTTTATGGGCACTTCAGGCCCATGGAAGTATAAAGCTCTACACAGACAATAATGACAGCTTAACCGTCCAAACCCTTTCCAAGTCTTTCTGCAATTTACTATTTCTAAGATTATCGAGAACCAAATGTATTGATCATAGCTGTATATATGACACCCCTCTTTTTTACAGTTTAAACTGTGTTTTGAAGTTAAAAAACGATATATATTGTAAGCAATAAAAAAAAAAAAAAAATATATATATATATATATATATACACATATATATAATATATAATATATCCCAATAATAAGATTATGTAGCAGTACAGTGGTTAAAGGTTTACAATAACACTCAGAGAAGGTTTTAGTTCTGTGCTATATACACCACACTGAACTAGGGCCTGAAGTAGTTTCCAAAATAAGAAACGTTCTACTAACCGATTAGCAGCTCGGCCTGTGGTTGGTGCAAGGCAACTTTTTTTTTTCCGTGTCATACCCAGAATGGAAAACACTGTGGTTTAGAAATGCATAAATAAATGAATGTGAAGAAAACTGTTTTAGCTTTTTAAAGACATAAAAGTACTATCAGAAAAGGAAAGTTATAGTCATTCTACCACCTTCGAAGAATGATGATTCAATTCAGGGGTTAAAAGGAAGAGTGCTCTATACCACATCACTTATAGATTTTGACTTTACAGATAGAAAGATTTCAGATAAGTATTAATTAGCATTGGTTCTGATACAGGACCAAAAACTAATTTCACGGTTGTAAAACCCAAGAAAATTCATTAGTAATAAGTGGGAAGAGTTAAAGCCTCCTTTAAGTTTTTATTGCAGTGTGTGCCCCTATTAGGGAGACCTACCCTTTCTTTGGGCCTGATTTTATAAAGCTCTTCATGGCTGGGGAGGATACACTTTCATCAGTGAAGCTTGGAGATCCAGCAAACCTGGAATGGATCTGGTCCAGGATTCAAAATATTTGCTAGCAAATGACTTTAAAGAAATCCATTCCAGGTTTGCTGGATCACCCAGCTTCACTGCTGAAAGCGTATTGGAAACGATACCACTGCTCAAAAAAAAAAAAAAAAATTTCACTTGCCATTGGATTTTATATATTTAGTGTATTCCAGGTCTGCTGAATCCAGAAATGACATCAGGTTTTTTTTAATTGGTTCTAGTTCTTGTGATACAGGAATCAGAATAGATGATTTTACAAACAACAAATGTTAACACAGCATATTATTATCAATCTTTTTTTACACTGATGTTTTGCATTTTATATATTAAATGTAGCATTATTTCAATGAAACTTTCATTTACCCTCTTTTTATTCATACATTTTCTTTTTTTACAGAAATACGAGTCCTTCAAGAAGTTGTTTAAATTACCCTAATATATATTTGCTACATTTGTGGTGAATATTCCAAGCAAAAAAAGAGAAGATACATTACAGAATTTGTGCAACAAGCATATCTTGCATATTTTGGTATTAAACTGGGGGACCAAGGTAAGTATTAGGCTCCCCATATGATATGCAAAACTTGTATAGAGTGTCTATGTCAGTGAAAAACTGGAAAGTTTGAAATTCGGTGTACCTGTGCTGTGAATGTAAAAGGTTTCAATCATTACAAGAAAAACAAGTGGGAGTACCGTGATTTGGAATCAGCAAGACGACCTGTGCCGCATGGTGCTGATGTTCCCAAACCAGTGTTCAGTACATTCCCTGATATTCCCGTATCCGACATGGGAATAAACAGGGTTTGGAGTGTAATCCAGGAGTTAGCAGTGGAAGTGAATATGAAGGAAGTGTTTCATCAAACCAGCAGTTCTCCCAACAGGAGCTCAATGATTTAATACGTGACCTAAGTCTGTCCAAAACAACTCTGAACTTTTCGCATCCAGGCTAAAAGACAAGAACTGTCTGAAACCAGAAGTTAAAATAACGGTTTATAGGAGAGGTGACACTCCTACCATATTTCAGTGAAGATGGAGACTTTGTGTACTGTTGTAACATCCCTGGACTACTAGCCCATATGGGAGTATCAGAATACTGAGCAGAAAACAGGCGACTTTTCATAGACAGTTCCACTTGAAGTTTGAAATCTGTTTTACTGCATAATGGCAACTGCTATGCATCAATTCCAATTGGTCACTCAACAAAACAAAGAAAATGAAAATATCAAAATGGTCTTACAAATGCCTTGTTATCATGAACACCAATGGTCCATATGTGTTGATTTAAAAACAGTGAACTTCCTACTTGGACAACAAAGTGGATACACAAAGTACCCATGTTTCATCTGATTGTGGGGTAATAGAGCAAATCAGGATCGCTGGAAATAGGTGACATGGCCTCCAAAGAAAAACATGAAAAAAGGTGCAGCGAACATCATTAACGAGCCAATGGTTGACAAAGAAAAAATCATTCTCCCTCCACTACACATAAGGTTGTGATTAATGAAGCAATTTGTTAGAGCTCTGAACAAGGGCGGTGATTGCTTCAAATACATTTGTAGATTCTTCCCTGAATTGAGTACTGAAAAATTAAAAACAAGAATCTTTGATGGACCCCAAATTTGGAAAGTGATAAATGATTCAAATTTCACAAGTAACATGACTGATACTGAAGTTTCTGCCTGGCACAGCTATGTCATAGTTGTCAAGAACTTCTTGGGTAACCATAAAGCACAACATTATGAGGAACTGGTACAAATTTGCTCTTAAGTTTTAAAAATGTGGGTGCTACTACAAGCATAAGGGTACATAGCTATTTGCAAAAAAAAAAAACCTTGACTCTTTCAGTGAGGAACAAGGGGAGAGGTTCCATCAAGATATAAAGGTGATGGAAGAAAGGTATCAGGGCAGATGGGATAGACACATGATGGCAGACCCAATATATTTGGAGCCTTCAATGTGATTGTCCTGATCATCAGCATAAAAGAAAATCATTCAAACAGTTTTTCAATGACTTCTTTGTGATTAGTTCTGTAAATATATTGAATATAGAATATATTGACATTAGGTATTTAAAAAAATCATTTTGTATACGTAGGCATATCTAGTTTAATTTTGCTTAATTTTCATGTTTCATTAGTTTTCTACGAGGTTATTATTGAGGTCATTATTTCAAAAACTAGAGCCAATCTAGCAAAACCAATACCATATTTGGAACCTGTGCATCAAACATAACCTAAAAGGACTTTAATCTGTTTGGCAAGAAAATGTTTGTTGACCGGTGTTTTTAACCCACTGAGGGCTGGACTTAACAATCACACTGAAAATAAAAGTAAAAAAAAAAAAATTAAAATCACAGAACAATCGAACTTGCATGACGCTTATCACAATCATGTGCCTCAGTAGTGTGGCCCCCATGTGCCTGCATGCACTACCAACAATGTCTTGGCATACTACTGATGAGATGGCATTATGGTGGCTTAGGGTATTTCCTCTCAGACCTGGATAAAAGCAGCATTAAAATCCTGGACAGTTGGTGCTGCTACCTGGTGGAGTTGGATAGACCAATACATAATGACCTGGATGGTCTCTACAAATATGGTCTTGGAAACATGGAGGGCATCAATGCAATTAAACAATAGTGTTTAAGGATTTCCTCCCAATACCTATCAGTAATGGCAATCAATAGCAATCAGGGTATCATTTAGCCAGCCATTATACCACTATAGCCACTATACATGCAATACCCGAATTATGTGAATTATCTCTGGGATAAAGAATAAAAACATCTAATTTTACCTTTCTACAGAGATTTGGATGGTGACATTTACCAAGGGGCACTGTAGATAAAGCAAAGAGAACAGGCCAATTTCATCTGAACTTAGGTATGGTTTACTTTACTTCTCAGAAAAGAGAACTTTGCGTAGGCTTAAAATCCTCCCAGGTAGGAAAAGGGGGCATTCATAATCTTTTACACAACATAATCAAGTTGTCTTCTTAGAAGACAATCTGTACTTATACATTCCAGGAAGTGCCTTCAACAACTCTTAGAAGTTTAACTTCAGACATGCTTTAATAGTTTCTGTAGTAATAGCTGAAATTTTTGTAACCTGTAAGATAATACAATCCTACGGTCTATACTAAACAGAAGTAGCAGAATGTTTGCTTTTATCTCCCATATGTCAATGGCTAGGTAAACCATTGTTTTTCAGTTCTTTCTGAATAGGTTAATCCCTAGATGAAATTCTGGAAGAAAAGTATCCAATGCAGGAAAGACCCAAAAAAAACGTTTAAATTGGTTAAAGCTGTGTCTATGTGCATACATACTAAACTTGCATTTAAACAGTTTGGAGGTTTCCCTAAATACTACTAAATATTACTAAATAATACTACTATATTTTACTAAATACACCAACCCTGCAAACCCTCTAGGCCTACAAGGATGCTGAGCAGCCTGGAACACATCAATACCAGAGAGATGCCCCAATTTTAGTAAGTCTTCTCAGACACTTCCTAAATGGTGAAGCCCTACTAATGTGGTGCAGAAGAAGCCATGAACACATGATAAAGGATACCATTAATTTTATTTTTTACAGCGTCAATCTTCTATTAGTACAGAATGACTGAGCTGGTTTCAATGCCTCATATTCCAACTCATTAACTAGTAGGGATTAAACTTGTAGCATCTGCTATTTGCACATTATTTTTTGTCTGAATATGTTATTACAGAGCTGTGTGATGAGCCGACAATCACACAATTCTGGAATTAAGACAACCAATATCCAAAAACAATGATTTTCAGCCATTATCGTTGTACAAATTTAGGATCCTGGAATGCACATTGATTTTCTCAATCAAGGAATGGCACTCTCCTAAAATGTTAAATTAGCATGTAATATAAATAGATTAAGAAACCATGTGAAAATTAAAAAGCAAGCTGATGAAAAAAAAAACAAAAAAAAACACATGCAAGGCCAGACTTTACCAACCTTGGAATACTTTTAACAAACGGTATTCAAAAAAATAATTTATGTAAGACATTAGTCTCTAATCTCTAGGATTCCTCCAGAGAATGCTAGGGGTTCCTTGAGCTGCGATATACTGAGCCCCATCAGCAGTGTCTTCAAAGTTTTGGGCCAACATCACAGGGCAGAATCAGTTTCCTGCCACCAATGATCTTTTCAGGGGTCTTTAAGGGTGGCATCTTCTTATTGACCACCAATATAAGAAGGCACTTATCCACTGACCACTGATTTGGGGGTTATTGCTAACAGTTATATAATTTTAACTGGAATTATTTTTTTAGTGTTAAAATGATCCACCGTGAATGTCTAATATTCTAGGTATGCCATACTCTTTATTCTTCTGTCTATCACTTACTTTTATTCATTACATTACATACTTGTAGAAGTGGTTGCATGAGAAGGGATTCACCTAGGGTAAAAGTGTTGAAAAAGGCTGCATTAGAGGGCACTCTTATCTATAACTCTTTCATCACATTTTGGTTTTGGCATCACGATTTGGCTGTTGGTATGTATTTTGTTTGGACAGGTGATCAACAGGTTCATTAATCTAGGAAACTAGAATATATAGTAGAGAAATATTTAGAAAGAAAACCCGACCTGAATAACTCATATTAAAGGTCTTCCAAAGCTCTGTCATTCTAAGGATAGCATTTTTCAGTGGCTATGGGGAAACACATCATTATGCTTTTTATCCACAATACTATCCTGCTAATAAATAATTTACCAAATGTGGACAATTACATAAATAGCATTTACACAGATTTAGTTTAAAGAAACTTTAGACTTTAATAAGCAAATAAAAAGCATTTGAACAGTGCAGTTGTACAAAAGCATTAACTTGGTTTTCATGTTCTATACTGGGTAGAATGAAAGGGGCAGACTGGGTGGGAAATTGAGATCTTATCTGACTTTTTATGCTGGAACAGATCTGAGCAGGGCTTTGAAAATGTACTGGCTTTGTTTAGCAAACTACACATAGCATGCAGACTGTTTTTGCCTCTCAGGAAGGAAGTAGACTAGAGCTTTCCAAAAAAAGATAAACAGTTTAATTGTGAGTTTGTACTGGACTAGAACAACTGCAAAGGTTAGAAAGGCCAGTATGAGACAGGCATCATTGTGAACAGTTTTTAAAAAGGTTTTCACTTTTTTTCTTCATTTTATTGCAATCATATGGTTTAAAAAAATAACTAAAAATGATTAACAGAGTTTTGTTTTATTTAAAGAAAACCAATATTAAGAAAATATATCACCTGGCACTTGTTTGCTTTTTAAAAATTCTAAATCCCCCACTCCCCCTCTGTTATGCAAATCCAATGGTTGCAAAACCTTTAGCGTCACTGGTCTGGAATATATAAATAAATGCTGTCCACATGCACTGATTTGCTGTATGATGTTTCTGGTATAGTAGTTTCCTGTGTCTACTTATTGCATCTCAGACAGGTGGTGAAAAGAACATATCCCCAATGATACACTGACAGCCAAAAAAAACCCACCTTTCCCACTCTTAACATTTAATGTCATTTGAGGCAGTCCAAAAGCAAGAAGACCTTTTTTAATTATTTTCTATTGCTATCTCTTAGATTGTAAGCTCTTCGGGCAAGGTCCTCTCCTCTTCCTGTGTCACTGTCTGTATCTGTCTGTCATTTGAAACCTCCATTTAATGTACAGCACTGCATATTATGTTGAAATCCTGCTTAATAATAAAAATAATAATATTCATTTTTGTAAAACCCATCTTTTCACAAGGACACAGAGTGCTGATATTTGACCTTGTATAAATCTGCTGTTTTGTCCTAATTACTAATTTCAGAAAAGGTTTGGAAAGGCTGGTGCTGGTCATGGTTAGAATGATGGTACACAGACATCTTATTTAAGCTTGTCACAATATACTTAACCATCAAAAAAGCAGTAAAATAAGAAAGGGTTCTGCAGAAAAATGGTGGCCCTAGCACAAAGGCATTGTTTTGGGCACCACAAGTGCCTACAGGTCAAAGTGACTGAAATTTAAACTTGTGGCCAATTTGTATTGGATTTTGGTCCCTGAACAGAACACTGTTTTTGCAGGGTATTCAATTGGATTGTGGATGGCTGATCAATGACACACAATCCTGTCACTAATGTAGCTTTGTGTATCTCTATTTCATGCTTTAAGACCGTAAAAGTAACAATAATGTAGGTAAGGCAGCCTACTGAAGGGTTACAGGAAGAAAGACCCCCTACAACAAAATATTCACTGCTAGCAGCATTATGTTGTAGGATTTGCCAAAAAATCCTGGATAGCCATACCCATCTTTTACTACAATTATAATATGTTATTGGCCATATGCTACACTTGGAAGGACATTGCAAGGTACATAAAAAGCCCTTTATGTGGCACAACAGGGGTTTCACTTCTGTCTCCATTTAAATAACTGATACCTGTGTAAGGTATAGGGGAATTGGACATTTTAGCAGAAAGATTATCTCACAGTAGCTATAAAAGGTTTAAACCTCCCATGACTAATAACACATAGCAACTGATACACTAAATATATATTTTAAAGTATAGATTGAATTTTTTTTACCCAAATAAAATAATGACACGACTTGTGCCACAAAGGACAGCACAGTTTATTATAGAAAAGGTAGAAAAAAACAAAACAAAGGGAATGTAAAAAAAAAAAAACCTTGTGGTTGTGAAAGCTGTAGCCCCCCTGCGATCTGACAGCAAAAGCATATGTGAGCAGAAAAAAAAGAGAACCTGCTTGTTTATAGGTAAGTATCTTGTTTTCAAGTAAATCACTTAGCTTTAGCATTTTATGAACAGAAAAGAAAGATGTTTAATCAGTAAGTTAAAAATACCTTAACCAACCCTCTGTCGTCTAGTGTGGATGTGGTTTTGATTGGGTGCAAGAGAACGAGCCTGTTATTGCTGAAGTTTCCTGGGTTGAGGAAAGCAATTACAGAAGCAGCTCAATGTAAAAACTCTTAAGATTGCTGATGCATTTGTAAAGACCCTGATATAATCTTGCGCTCTCATAGGTCACAGGTATTCACAAAGAAGATGTTCTAGACTGCACAATGGAGAAGCTTTATACACAGACAGCAGCTCAGGCAGATTTCATTCACACAGTCAAAATGTTATCACAGTTGGTTTCCTGTACCAGTATCTTAATTGTAAAAAAAAACTCTTGTTCTGCTTCTGTCTTTGTACTGATCTGCTGCTGGATGCTCTGATTAGAACTTGTAGTTTACATGCTTTACCATCAGCAAAAAAACCCAAAAGTGCAAAACCCCGTGCAAATAATTTGCAGAAAAAATTGTTTTACACCTTCTCTACTGATACTCTATAAATGTATAGCTTCAATATATATATATATATAAATATATATATATATATATATATATATATATATATAAAAATATATATATACTGTACTCTTACTGTTCCCATTTTTTCAGACAGTTTGCCCTAGATAACTCAGATCCCTCAAATTTCCAATAACCATGTATGCTATTCAAAAGGACACATTTAAGCACAAAGTATGTAGTGAAAAAACATACCGCTGCAACACCCTTGTTACACAGACCACAAAAAAATTAATAAAACAGAAATGACGACTGGCTAACCCCACAAATACTTTTTACAATACTACATTTTCTTTATACTGGCTTTTCACAATACCACATGCAATAAATGATTTTAGGTTTTAGCATAGTGTTACATTTTTGGAAGTCAGGCTTAGTCTACACCAGGGGTGTCAAACTGGCTCGCAGGCCAAATCTGGCCCAGCACATCCTTTTTTTTTGGCCCCCAAAAGAATTCCTAATATGATTTGCAGCTGGCCCGCCGCCAATGCAGTCCGTAAACTGCTGTTCTATAGACATGAGAACAATGCCGCTACTACAATTCCCATCATCACTCGCGTCTCTAGACCTGCGGCCTTTCTGCCTTATAGACGCAAGTGATGCCGGGAATTGTATTAGCGGCATCACTTGTGTCTATTGAACAGCAGACTATCCGGAGTTTATACTGTCTGAATAATCAGGAATTATCAGGATTATTATTTTCAGGAATTATCATAGAGCTATTGCTATATTAATTGTTGTACTGTACCAGAGAATGCAATGTGAAACCAAATCAATGCAGCAATTCATTTGATTTCACATTGCTTTCTCTGGTACAGTACAACAAATAATCTCAATAAGCAGAACCAAGAATACATGAGAAGAGCATGCAGTAATATGCAGTAGATCAATCCACTGCATATTGCTGCACGCCCTTCTCATGTGTTCTTGTTTCTTCTTAATTGAGATTATTTGTTTTTTAAATAAATTTCAAGTTTGGCCCACGACTTAGGTCTAAGTTTTTAATTTCGGCCCTCTGTGTGATTGAGTTTGACCCCCCTGGTCTACACAAAAGTTTTCCCCAGAGTTTAACCTGAGGCTTTAAAAGCCCATGTTTGAAATTCCCATAGGTTCCACTTGGGTTAATCCACACCAGGACTTTTCCTTGAGGCACGTTTATGAGCGTTATCTATAACATTGCTTGCAATGTTTAAAAAATTAAAACGCGGGGTTACTGCTGGAAAACGCCCCAAAACCGCTTACATGGGGCTTTTTCCCACCGCTTTAAAGACCAGCAGTAAAACGCTAATAAAAGTGAAAAAAACATAGTAGGAACGTTTACATGTGTTTTTAAAAACGTCCGTGTAGACCCAGCCTTATAAAGAATAAAAGTTCCCAACCACAAGGTCACAGACCGTGTAGCGGGCCGTGGACTGTGCAGAACTGGGCGGCAGCTGTCCTTGTCTGCTGCAGTCTTTAGGGTGACAAGAAGAATCAATGTCCCATCTCCTGTCATTTAGTTCAGCCAGTCACGTAAGCACCCACACTCCATGGAGAAATGTTGATGCATGAAGCATGGTTTGTGGTGCTTACAACTGTTCCTTATTTGAAGGGATTGTTCCTCATCTGAAACCAAAACTTTCAGTCACTCTTTCCTGCTTGGTAGACCTTTTTGTCTTGACAAATTGTAATATAATTGTCTATCTTTATACCTCGCATGCCTCTCCTAATGATCAGTTAGGCCATGTATATATATCTTAGGAAATAGCTTACATCATTTTTGTTGTGTTTCCATACTTGTATTGTTGTGTGTTTATTTTTTTACATAGCAGTACATTTTTTTCACCTTATCAAGGATTTGTGATGAAGTGTGTTGTAATGTGTTTTACATTGTGCGTTGTGTTGCCTTTAGATGCATTTTTCAGAGCTGCGGAATTGGTACCTAAAATCTTCAGGTCCAGCTCTTCAGGTTTTGGCACCTTTCACTCCCATTATTGTCAATACTTTATACTTTCTATATTGATTGAAAGCATGCAACATGCAAGGCATTGATCTAATGTGATTGAATAATCGGTGTTTAATTTTCGCTGAACATCTATCTGGTGTTCACCAAAACACCTTACTGAAAACACCCATTGAGCTCCCTATACGCAATCACATTATCTGACAGGAGGCTGATCTGTTCCCCTCTCTTCCCTGAGAGAGGGAGAGGAACCGTTTTCCTCTGGTATGACCCACCCTATGAAAAAATATAGATTCAGTGGCCAGGAAAAAGGCGCACTACTTATTCACTCACCCACGCCAGTCATCGGGCTACCATTTAGAACCCTAACCTGGTAAAGTTGGGTATAAAATCAATTCCTAATGCCTATGGAATTTGGGAACATCTTCTCTAGTCCAAAAACCTAAAGTATACCCCTTGATATTTAATTATGAATTACATTTATTGGAATCTGGAGACTATTTGAAGCCTGAGTGACAAGGAAGCAAGAATTAAAATATCTGGATGTATGTGAATTCCTGCATCTTACAGGACAGAAATGAATCAGTGGATTTTCAAGAAAAGTTTTCTTTTAGCAGGTACCTTATGTATAAAAGTGTCACTGTGCTGATTTTCCTTGAAGTGGGGTCAAGCTTAACTTTTAAAGAAAAACACTGGAATGCCACAGGCAACAAAAGGCAAAGTTTAGCAAGGTTTTCAAAAGGCAAGTTTGCCAAATATTTCTTCAGTAGATCAAACTCATCTATTTATTCAGGGACGAACTACAGACAGTGAAATATATTAGGAATTAGAGCTGGGAACTACAGTAATAACCCAATTTAATCCCATCTTCATTCACAACACTCCTGCTAGTGCCCTTCTATGTATAGCATGCACCTACTAGGCTTTAAATGCTATAATACACATATAATAGGCTAATCAGCCAGTTTTGGTACATTTTTAATTTTAGATACAGTTTCAGTTTTAGAAAATATTCCATGTCAAGGGTTGTTCTCTATGCACCCTGATTTCTTCTATTTCCGATCCCAAAGACACAACAATAAATGAGAGGAATTTACTACAAAGGGAGTGGAAATTCCCTCTTTGTCAGGTGACATCCATACAAATTTCCCCATTGGAATATTCCCACTCTAATTCCATTCCAGTTAAAATGGAAAACAAGGGGGTTTTTCATTACATTTTCATTACATTACAAGTGGACATTAGCACAAACTGATAGGATAAGTGAGAAGGGACATGGACTGGCAATAACACAAACCCTATTGTATACAAAACAAAAAAGTATATTCTAGAATGAATCCAAATCACAAGAAATCAGTTTGTTTGTTTTTATAGAATCAATAGAAATGGGACTGTCACTTTCCTATGGCATCCTTGGGATTAAAACGGCTACACATGCTGCTGGTAAGTGACACAAGGTTTCTTGCAGCTCTTTGCTATAAACACTTTCTTTCTTTACAGCATGCCCACTGTGTGAGTATAAAATATGCACCCTTTTCCAGGTGGGTATAATAAACTATATGATACCTTCACCATACCATTGACTTTGTACAAGAAGAATGGAGATGTAATACATTTGGATTTGTTCAACTACAGGGTAATGTGCAAATACAAGATGTTCCATCGGGGAAGTAAAATTTGGTTATGCAGAAGTGGTCAGGGAATTTCTAAAGTCATAACATTATTTCTGAATTGTGCATATTTCTAAAGAAAATAGGAGAGGATGTTATGACTTCCTCTGTAATGTGTGATCTTTAAGGAACATGGGTACTTGTAGGTTTATTACTATTAAAGCTAAACCCCAACAAACAGTTAAATACACAATTAAATATATGTGAATTTCCTTACATGTAATAGGGGGTATATAATTCAGTTCAAGGCAGTTTTGTAATCCAGACAATCCGTTTCAAATTACATGACCAGATTAGACTTTTCTTTTCTCCACTGCTGTTAAATATAGGTTGGTCATCGGCCTGCCATTGACTGGACAATAAAGGAACATATACAAACTGCTCACTTTGCTTTCTACTCCTACTAGCAGCTTCTAAATTCAGAGTGCCAATACTATACAACATGAATGGCTCAAATTCCCCCATCACCTCATAGGAAGAGGATATTATAAAGACAGATTGCAGTGCTTGCAGCAGCACAAATGTAATATTTTAAGATAATAACTAATTAAATGCTGCTCTATACCTACATAAGGTTCAGCTTTAAAGAAAGACCAGTCACAAACCTGGGCAATCCAAATGGACCATACAATGATAAGATATATTATCCTACCCATTTCATTATTCATTAAAAACAAACATAGGCAACTGAAGTTTTACTAAAAAAAGCTCAGCTTTTCTTCTAAAGGTTAAGCCTGATACGCCTAATATTTGATGAATGGGTTAACTGATGGCACAAGAAGCAAAAGAAAACTCATTTAAAGTTCTAAATTAAATGTCAAAAATTGTATATAACCCCTCCTGCCAATATCTTTGTTTTTACCGACTTTGTATTTTTTATTACCAATTGTGGGCATTGGGCAACCTACATATGCCCAATTATAGGAAACCTGGCAAATAAAAAAAAGTTTTTTTCACGTGTAAATAAAAATATATTCATAATTAACCACTTAGTAATCTTTAGCTAACCATAACCAACACCCTCATTCCTTTCTCCCTTAGCTATCATTTTTGCTTGATTCCCTATTTCAGGTTTTCTAACCATTAATTTTCAAATTTGTTTTATTTTTATTTGTTTCTTTTCTTGATTTGTGTTAAATAAGTGCATTTTACACCTTTAATTATTTTGTAAATACCTTTGCAATGCTTTTTACCACAATGATATTGATGTTATTTTATAACAGAACAAATTATAGAAAAATATTTTAGTTTTTAATTTTTGCTACTATTTTTGTTTACAAGTTGCATGCAAAAAAAGACAACATCACCAAAAAGAGCCTTATTTGTCCCAAAACAAATAATGTATAAATTGTATTACCAGTTATTGCAAAATAAGCAGGGCTATGAGAAAAGTAAAATTTTCTCTGGTTCATGAGGAGGGTACAGAGACCAAAAAGATAACTTTTGTAGCTACAATCAA
Source organism: Pyxicephalus adspersus (assembly GCF_032062135.1). NCBI lineage: Eukaryota > Metazoa > Chordata > Amphibia > Anura > Pyxicephalidae > Pyxicephalus > Pyxicephalus adspersus. Next base: position 55,203,567 of record NC_092863.1, on the reverse strand, counting down.
CCTGGAATAACAGTATAATTCCTCTGCATGACATTTGTATACGTTGTCCACCATTAACAATCGTTACTGTACTCAAATGAAACACAGTTTAGCTTGTTTGTTTGGCATATTGTAGACAAACCAAGTACATTTTTATGCAATTTAGAAAAAGTTCATACACAAACACATATTTGCCCCAAACACAACTAATATGAAACATGTCCCTGTATTGTAAATGAAAATATACACATCTACATCTGGAAGATTTATTTCAACAGACACCAAAAAGAAAAGGAGTAAAAAATGAAGCGATTTTGGGGCTCCGCATTACTGGAAATCTTAGTAAATGCATACTTGTTTCATAAACTAAAGCAGCTGTATAGCAAAAATACACTAAGAAAACAAACTTGCAGAATAGCACAATATTGTGTCAGAGAACAACCATATTTTGTAGTCAGTTATATTTTTTTAAGCAAATAAGTTAGTTTTAATCAATATTTCATAATAACGATAGAACTGCAACAAACAAAGAATGGCATCGCAACATGCTATACTTGTGTGGGCATTATAATGCGTTGTGGTATCACATGGTACATGCATTTTATTGTTTATTAACAAAGCTTAAAAAAACAGTTTTTCAAGCAAATGAATATTAATCAAAGTGGCTACATAACTACCACACTCACTAACATTCACTTTGCTAAGTGAACAGCCCCTATTCCTTTATTAAAGAACCCTAACCTGCTGTAACTGCACTGTCCCATTATGTCTGTAAGATGAAAGTATCTCTTGGTGGAAGGCTGTCAGACAGCATTTTGTCCCACAATGTGGCCTCCGTCTCACTTGTCAGTCTGTAGCATTGGTAGCCTCCTATAGAGCCGTCTGACCCATGGTAGATTGTCCATAATAGGACACTATCTTACCGTAAAAGACACACCAAAATGCCCCTCTTAAACATTTCTCATTTGTTGTTGGTCTTTCTGATATATAACTACTTCTCCCTCTCACATTTTTCCAGACATCGGCATGTATGGTGTATATCTCTGCAAACACAAGCGCCACAGAGGTTTATCAATGCAAGGAACCCAGCATGACATTATCTTGCCAAGCTCGTCCCAGTTTTGGCACAAATGTAACTTACACAGTAAATAGTTTATATGTCTAAACTTTCAAATGACTCAATCTTATGTGAACACTGAATCCCTGCGATTCAAAGTCTGGCCTACTCATCTGTTTTCAGAGATGAACCATCTCTGCCCTCAACCCAAACCCTCTCCAAGCTTTCACAGATGACGCAGGACAGACGTTGGCTCTTTCACAGTGAAATATATATTCTTCCATCATTCACTCCTTACACAGAACTTAACCAGAGTTACTCTAAACCTACAAAACTCAGGACATAATGATTCCTAAGGAAACCACCTGCCCTAACTGTCAAGCCTTCTTGTTTGCCAAAATAAATAAAATTACTTGCTTGTCAGTATCATGCAAAAGTAACAGGCCTATGCAAAACTAGGGCAAACCATCATAAAGTTACTCAGGCACAGAATTTCCATACAAACCGCTGTGTTTGTTAAGTGTGTTTTCATAACTTGTGCAAGCAGTTATTAAAAACAAAACAAAAAAAAACTATATTGCCAGCAAACCTATTTAACGACCTGGCCAACACAGATAAAATATTGACGTGAGAAAACACAGAATATTTTTATACCTGGAAAAAACTTAGCAAACAGCTATCGTATCAAAGAGTTTGAAAGGAAGTATCTGTGGTGCTCTTAGTAAATTCATAGGTTGATTTAGGAAAAAAGAAAGAAGCTGCTACACAGGCAAGTCTCATTGTACAGCCCAAATGAACCCTTGATATTTATTACAGTAATGCAGCCAGTGATTTGCTGCTAATTGCTGCGTCTTATCATTCTGCAGCCCCCTCTGTGCTATGGATATATCTAAAGTTTATGGGTCATCTAATGCAGAGCAAATGGGAAACAGAAGTGAGCTTCATTTACAGACCATTTACAAACCACATTCCCCTCACCTTCTTAACTGAATGGCTTTATGAGTAATACTCTTAACATGTGTCTGTCTGAACAGGTGGTGGCCAAAAGTACATAAAAAAGTCAGATCACACAGGGTTCTGGTTTCTGCATTTTTCATCTATATTGATAAATATATTAAGATTGATTTGTCACTACTGGATCACCAACATACAGACTAATCTGAATAAGAAACATGTATCTGAAAAGTAATCATTAAAGGTTTGCATCATTGAAAAACAAAAACCCAACTGTCCAGACACAAATATCAACCAGCCACTTGACATATAAAGACAGTAATAGTATACAGTTCAAAGACTACATATCTCATTCTCCAGCTAAATTACCTAAACAATTAGACAAGAATCAATTTGCTCAATCAGGAAAAAGCCACATTGTCTGGGAATGGACCCTAATTTACTCAACAAGTTGTACTCACCATTCCAGGCCTCCTCAGTATCTGAATGGGATATTTTTAAAAACTGTAAATATTCTAATATGAATTAACTTAACTTAGTTTACGTCCCCCACAGACTGCTCCCTGAAGCAAGTGTTTACAGCACCTATTTCTGAGCAGAAATGTTGTCTATGATGCAGAGGATCCCTTGGTATAAAGTGATAGTGTTTGGACTATAGGGAGGGTTGGTGTTAAGTGATCACACCTAATAGCTATCATCACTAATCTCATAAAGTTAGTACAATTACCATTTCTCTTTTCAAAATTTCTACCTTATTATCACCAAAAAATCATGAACAATAATAGGTATAAAGCTATAGTTTTACATTTGTTCTAAAAAAGAGGTAAATGTTTTTGATGAAAAATAAAACTGTATATACAGCATGTATCTATCAAAGTAAATCTGCAAGTAGTGTGTGCTTTTGATGCACACTTCTAATTAGACTTGCAAACTATATTTGGGGTTTTGTCCCAGTTCTCTACCCACTGCCATTTGATAGGGCTTTTCTCACTTGAGATGTTTGGACCCAGCCACTCTGTGGGTGGGGGGACCAAAGGAAAAGAGGATTCATGTTATGTGTGCCTATTGTGGACATGAACATTTATTACTAGGCATCCTGAGGAAGTGGTCCACCCACAAAGTGCATTGAAGACTTAAGCAGTATGGTCCAAGTTACCATCTGGTTACAATGTGTTACATTATCATATTATAACCATTTTTACGAGATTGATATGAGTAAGGTGACACTTTGATGACTCCAACCATTCAATCATGTGCAAATGAAAACCCATTCATTTTGTGCATTTATTTGCACGTGAATATTCTTTGCAATGTGAATTTTTCCCATATTATTTAAACCATGAAAAATAGCACTTCAACAGTCTATATTTTTTTTAAGTAAATCAAGCCCACAGTTTCAAAATGTCTCCAATGCATATATTAAAGCAAGATCAAGAAAAAAGTATAGATCACCTACCTTGGGTGGATCAAACACCTCCATAAGATATTCTTCATTGTCTGAAGGGCTTGCTTTCCGTAAAACTAATCTGCACCTCTGCCAAAGTGTTCCACTGTCCATACTCGCTTCATCTACCATGCTGTAGTACAAAGTTCCTTCCTTCCGGATTTCAACCACTGGCTCTCTGAAAGTCCATGGTAAAATCCTCTTATGTAAGCCATGCCAAGGAGGTGAGTCGGTTGTATCTGTGTCCATTTCCCTGTTTTCTGGAGGATTTGATTCGGCAGATCTCCTACGGAATATATTTCGAAGGCTTCTACGAATCTGATTAAAGGAAAATCTAATAAATGGCCTTGGAGCAGGAGGAGTGAGGTTGTTTCCAAGCTCTTCTGTACTCCAAGTTTTTGGCACATTGTGGACAGCAGTGTCAGTAGCTGTCTGTTCTGTGTTTTCCTGGTGAGGTACCAAGTCCACCTCTACTTTTGCTGCAACCGTACTAGGAGGCTCCTCTGATGTCCTGCTACCTGTCTCTCGGTAATCCTTTACTCTACTAAAAGGAAAAATCCTGTATTGGTCCATACCCCAGCCTTCCCTCACCTCGTTTCTGAAATACTGTTGGAAGAGATCCGTGAACTGCAAGGAAAAGTTCTCTGCGGCAAGGATGTCATGGTGTGGGTTCTGATTTGCGAACAACCAATACTGCTTTGCCAACTCCCTTGCTGTGGAGATGGCGTGAAGCTCACAGAACTCATTCCAGCCCTGAGGGATGGAGGAACTTTCAGGTTGAATAGTGTCCCCATTCATTGCAGTGACTGAAGCAGTGGTGTGCTGCGAAAGCAGAAAAAGGAAATACTAAATGAGGGGCTTTCCATTTCACTGTCATGCTTGCTAAGAGGAAGCTATTTTATAATGAACTCTTCTGTGGGTCACACCAGTTGCTAGTCATAATATCGAGCAAGATTACACCACTAATTCACATTCATTTGTGCATACCAGAACAACTTCATAGGTATAATAAACACAAAGTGACAACTCCCTGGGCAAAGTATTAATTATACGTGTTTTGCAAATAAAAACATATCTGATTCCTGTTTTGTATTCATAAAAGAGAGAAAAAAAAACTCTGGCTACTAAGAATTAATAAAAACAGATAGGCAGGAGTTTATATCTCCAGAGTTCATTCCTGAAGACTTAAAGCTGACCTACTGATTGTCTTACTTCTCTGCCCACACAACCTTTGCCTTTTTGAATATGCTTGATGCATTTCAATAGAACTTGTTCCAGAGCTATCTATGCCCAGGCATGGTAAGCAGAGAATAAAGGATATTGGCCAGAGCCATACAATGTTGGTCAGCAATGTCAGGCTGAAAATTAAATCTTTATTGTGCCAGCCTGTTAACCGACTTATTAATTAGTATTAAAAGGCATTTTTTTACTTTGCTATAAAATAATAAAGAAAGAACTTAAACACTGTTTATATGTAGACTTACAACAACAAAACACACACACAGAACATAAATATTATTATTATAGCCCTCACTGCACATGAATCTCCCTGGTGCATGTGTTTTATAGTACATTTATTTAATTATCTGCAGTAAATATTTGGTGAATGCCACGTTCATTGCTTTATGAATATATTTCTTAATGTTTATGAGATCCCCATGTTTCAAAAGTCATAGACAAGTGGAAAATATAACATGAACTTTAATAGCTACTCCCTTTCCTATTATATCATAGTTTGCAGTGGTCAGGGTGGGCACATTAGTGTCTCCCTCTGATAGTGAACCAACACCAGAATTGTAGGCACAATAGTTACACATTATGGTATAGATATAACAGATCTGTTTACTCTAAAAATACATAATTTATTACATTTTAATGTACATACATGCTATTGCTCCACTGTGCAATGTTACCACAGTTGTCCAACCTGCAAAATACAATACAGAAAAAAAGCATCAATATGCAACTTTAAAAAAATACAGGTAAATAATAAATGAACTACAGATTAGGAAATATTATATTCTAATATTTATAAGCATTACAGAGTTTTTTACTACTGTATTTCTAAGAGATGTCTGTAATCAAAAGATGAATGCTTTAACTAGCTATGCATGGAGTGGGTGTATATCTGGGCCTTTTGCCAAATTAAAAAAAAGTCCATGACCTTTTGGGTACTAATATTAGATAGGCGTTAGGGAGTCTTGCTCTTTTATTCAGAGATCCCTTTGGATCCCATCTTGTTTCGCAAATATAAAAAAAAAAAATTTCTACAGGAAAATTAAACTGGTTTTGCTGCCAGGATTTTTACAATGACAACGCATTTATTGTACGCTCAACAGTAAGCCCCATCAATCAACAAAATGCACAATTCTTTTCTTAGCATAAATGCTAACAAAGGTCTAGTTTCACAGTTTTGCAAGTGTACATTTAAACTTAAATATTCATATAAAAGGTAAGAGGAATCAAAAGGACACTTGTACACAAAATCTAGCATTTATAAAAATACATCAATAATGGCAGCCCCATATTTTTACTGTAAGGTTTGTCTGAACACAGCCAAACATGCCTAATCCTGTTACTCTGCACTAAAAAATGTCATGGTACAGTGAATTCTTCTTGTGTTACGTTTTACATAAAAATTAGTGTAATCCACTTGGACTCCTTTCTGCTCCACTGCTGATTTGGAGTTTTGGGTGTCAAGATCATATTTCAAAGCAAATCATTCAACGGATCCATGTGATCAAATTTTACTTTTCCAAAATACATTCACCATTCACATTCAACCACCTATTTGTCCAAACAACAAACTTTTGCAAACATTGAATGACCCATGGATTTTCTCAAGTTGCCACAATAATATATTTATAACAAATCCATTGACTTCCATCCCAAATAGTTTGCCGATTTAAAGAACACATTTTCTCTTTTATGTAAGATTGTGGACTGATGATACTTGATTGTCTGTGTTGGTCCCACATAGAGTAATAATGTATGTATAGTCAAAACTTTTTTTTTTGTAGAGCATGATTAAAATCCCCGATAGTTTATTTTTAGTTGGCTGTGTAGTGTTGGGGAAATTTGCCTTCACTTCCTGACCCAAAGGTACAACTGGAAATCTTTCAAGGGTGCTCCTAAGAGAGTTGTCCCCAGACCAGGTGTTTCCTTTTGTTCAGGGATGGGAATTGTACATACAATAGGAGAGGAGTTTAATCTTTCCACTTAGCAGTATTATATGTTATTTCTGGTATTCATTAGAAACTGTTGCATTCTAAATGTTCTTTAGATATACAAGTGATACAAAAGAATAGGTCACATGAGAGGTCCAGAGTAGTTAATTTTGTATTCATGGCTATAAAAAGGAAATATTGCTCAAAATAAATAATGCAACTTGGTAACATTGACAAATTCTGCATGTATGTGAATTTATTGATCTATCTTAAAACAACTGTACACAACTGAAAAGTATTAGAATGCATCCTTATCTGGAATTAAAAAAGCTTATCAGTGTCTTCATTTGAAACTATTTTTTCCTAGAAATACTATTTTAAATAAAATCTAGGCTAAAAACTATAATTATAAACATCTCTGCCCTCATAAAAAGTCACTGGTAATCTGATAAGAAGCATATGAGAAGAAACTGCAGGTGAATCAAGGCAAGTAAATGACTGAATTCACTGAAATGTTAAAATGTGCCATGCAATCTTTGTACTGTGTTATTGTCATTACATTTATTAAGATAGTCTACTTTGTAAAATTGAAAACCTCACTAATATCTGTTCAAACCACACTCTGAGATTGCATGTGGTAGAAGCAAGGAACATTTAAAAATGAACATCACAAATGAATGATATGTGAAGCGTAAAATCACTTTTCTCATCTTCATTGATGCTAGTGATAATGAAACACGCACACACACGTGTACACATATTTGATGGTTTTTCTTATGAACTTACTAAATGTACAAATAATACTAGAGCTGAAAACTATTTCTAAAATGATTTATTAGGATTTTTACAATATACATTGCTCTTGTGGATGTTAATACTTCTCATCCCAAGTAGAAGGAGTTTGAAGGCCACCTTGGTATCCCGTAATATCCTGGCTTATAAATCCAAACCTGATATTGTACTGAGTGGTCTGAACAATGCAGGATTGTAATAGCCAGCGGGATGAATGAGGTGATACAATGCATGATTAACAAAAAAAAAGAAAAAGTGAAAAAGGTATTGGGTGTAAGCATCTCTGGCCAATTGTCAAATATGCCAAATTTCTGAATACTTCAGTGGAAGCATTTGCTGAATACTTCATTTGAAAATTCAAGAAACCCGGGTTCCTTTCAAGCCCAGTAAATTCATACCAGTTCCCCAAAAACTATACTGCAATATTGGAACAATTTTCCAAGTCAGCAAAGTATACCACGAGTTTTCCAAAAACCTCAAGCAAAATGTTTTCAATGTAACCGAGACATTTTAAAACTTTTCAGTTGTGTACAACAAATGTTTTAATGTGGATCATAAAAAAAAAACATTATAAAGTTGCATTAATATTTTTAGTAAAACTACCATTTACTAGCCATAAATACAAAAATGATTAAATGATTACTCCTGACCTCTCTTGGGACCTAATCCTCATATGTAATGAAGGAATAAGGATTTCCCAATGCACTTATACAATTACAAACTATGTACGTGTTTTGAAGCAAAAAATGCACTGAAAATGTAATAAAATAGATCTCTTGTATCAATTGTATAGCTAAAGAACATTTGGAACACAACAGTTTCTAACAATACCAGAAATAACAAATAAATATAAGTAACATTTAAATAACAAAAAGACTGAAGCCTGTAGGTTTTCCTGCTGGGAATGGTTTCAGGACTATACAAATTGCTAATAAGTGGCTATTTACAGCTACCAGGCTAGATTTAATTGGCACATGAACAAACAAGCAGGAAATAAATCTAAGTTTAAAAAGATATGTACAATTTTTCATCCTTTTGGCAAATCAAACTGTTGCTCTAAGGGTCTTCATAATTCCTTCTGCTGGCAGCAAATGCTCCACACACAGAAAATGCCATGCTGATTTCTGCTATTTTCCCTAATGTGGTCCAATTTTAGGCCAAAATGATCACAACAGACGCACACAATGCTGCTCAGTTCTATGAAGTAGGGAGGAGGAAGATGAATGAGTGGAAATCTGCTGCATCCTCCTTTATATGGAAGTACAGCAATTAACTGGTCAATTCATTGATCCACCAGGTAGGATCAGGGAGAGGCGTTGGGGAAAGCTGAACACATGCTAGCTTTTTGCCTGAGGTGATCACAATTGTTTGTTTCAGGCAACAATCATCTAGCATAATCCTACTGACCTGTGAAAAACGAATTATTTGCAGTCAGTTTTCAATAACATGTTATTTCTAGAAGAGTTCAGTTGGAGTTCAAAGTAACTATGTTGTAAAGGATATTGCCTGTTAAAGTGCAAATGGTTGGAAACCATGTAAAATTGTACAATAAAATGGTGTAAGTATCAGCAGATTCACCTATTTTAAAGATAGTAAAATATACCCAGCCAAGCTGACACCGGGTCTCATTACATCAATATTGCATCAACCAGGCAGAACGTTTTAGCGTGGGCGTTAGTTGCTTGATAACAGTCGATGTATCTTCCATACAAACATTGCAAACACACTGAATAGGGTTTTAAAAACACAATATTCTGCAATGTGTCAAACTCTTCCTTATACAATATTAAATACAAAGACAATAGGTATTCCAGACAATTTACAAAGGAGTAACATGTAAAAGTTTGAGAAAAAGAACTGTTCATAGTTCAGTTTTATGAAATATACACCAGTAGACTTTTTTTGTCCCAAGACTTCCAGGCAGCTTTCAACATTAGAATTTGTTAAACATTATCTAATTAATGGTTGCATGAGTTTTTCTTCCTATGCATTGGCTATTTTTTTAACCTGGACTATTAAATAATCAGCACATGGTATACTCATAGCAAGATATACACTGTTCTAACCTTCACTAGAACAGAGAATGTAATTAAATAACATAACTGGATCATGCCACCACAAGCTAACAGTACTTTTTTAATACATTACCTGAGAAAATAGGTGCCACGTTTATTTGCTGTCCTGTAATATACTGATATGGGAGTAGCAGGTCATATTACGGAAACCAATCAATTCTATTCCTCAAAGTACCAAGACGTGCTTAAATTCCTCTTTGAGAAAGCAACTATGACATCGCTTTATGAGTTGTACAAATTTCACCAGAAAGACATAAAGATCCTGCATCATCCACAGCTGACAGTGCTTTATCATTTGTACAAATTTCTCCAGAAAATGCAGATATAAAAAAAGAAATGAAAGCAACCACTATTTCATCATGTTAGTCAGTGCTTCCTCAAGGTAGACTCTCCCGTCAGCATTAAGAGTTCAAGATCTTTATGTCATCTTTGTTTAATCTCGCTATACCTGCTCCTTGCTACTACTTTAGCATACTACCAATCCTGAATGGTTAGAGGAGTTTATCTACTAAGCTCATTGAAACACTAATACAACTCTAACACACTTTTGCAGTTAAAGAGTTAAAAAAGAAATTAATTATAAAAATGAAATGAAATAATCAAATTTTTCTTTCTGCAATAAAACATTTTTACCTGCCTGACTGCTGACTGTCAAAATTGCTGATCTGGGCATGCATATTTTAAAAATGTCAACCAGGCAGGTGCTCTTTTTTTGCAGAAGGGACATGATCTGCAATAAAGATTTTTTCTGCTTTAAGGTTCTTCAAAGACATACCTGATAGTTTTGGATGATGAGTAAAAGTAAAATAGGATTTTTTTGTGATGGGGACAATTGATTGACAACTAAGAGAAGTTCATATATCCTATGTTCTCTGTTTACATCCCCCCCATCTAAAAAAGGGTTTATCTAGAAACAATAGGGATGAGCTAGAGAAGTCCAATATTACTAACCAACCCCCCTCTTCTACCACAAAATCCTTTAGCTGGCTGCTCTGAAGTGACTACACACATGGTAAACCTTAAAACATTACCTGTGAACATCTGAGAGACATGCAACCTGTGAATATAGTAAGGAGAAGACACTAAATATGTACCATACAAAACATTTCTAACCAAAACTGAAGAAAACTATCATAAGGTTTGAATTTCTTTTAAAAATGCAGGTCTCCTCAGTTATGTGGTCGGAGTACTGACATTAAAAAATGGCCATAAGGGTCAAAGGGGGTTCATTTACAGAATATAGGATGTCTTCTTAGAAAAAAAATGAATCATCTATCAGCTTTGCTTATTTTACCACTCCAATGATTTACAAGTAAAATTCCATTTCAGTTGATTGGGTATTTTTGTGAAGTACATTTTCATTACATTCTCTAAGCTAAATGAAATACTCTTGCAAGGTGAACATTCTGCATTTCTGTGTGCTATATTACTAAAGTTACTTTAAATCAAATACAAAGTGTTACTAAAAGGTGTCTGTTGGGATGATTGCAGTATCTGTGCTTTATCTAGGACAGTGAAGCTGCATCTTTACAGCTTTACTACCACTGAAGTCACTACACTAGAATCTAGATTCTGAGAATGATAGTTTTCTGAGACTTTTGACATAGTTTTTTTTTTTTTTGCTTTAGAAGCTTTCTTTAAAATGTGTTGCAGGATAACAGAATATGAACTAGAGAAATATTGAAATGCTTTATTTAAAATTATTATTTAATATATATTATATTATAAAATATTTTGTGTTGTATTTTGTCATTTTCAGACTGTAAAGAATGGAGTAATAGTGAAGGCATGTCTTTGTATAGACAGAAATCTTCAGCAAATACTTCCCATTCCATAGGTGACCCCACACTGACCTGCATTATCATTCCCTGATCTTTACATTATATATGAGAAGCAAAGCAACACCAGACACCTAATGGTACAACACAGAGGGTAAATATTTCTGTAGCATTTTAGTTGATTTACGAAAGGAATGCTGGTTGTTCATGTAACAAAGTGAATTATTATTTTGCATTGGATAACTAAACTCTTTTTGACTTTATCTGTCCAGTTTTGCAAGCACATATCATGTGAATATTTACAACCTTCATTAAGTGAATTACCCCTTGCAGAGTGATGGTTCATAGTTAGGTGAACAGGCTGAACACCATCAACCAGTAAATAAATCCCTTTTATTAGATTGTAAGCTCTTCGGGGCAGGGTCCTCTCCTCCTCTTGTGTCACTGTCTGTATCTGTCCATCATTTGGAACCCCTATTTAATGTACAGGGCTGCATGATATATTGGCTCTATATAAACACTGTTTAATAATATTAATTATCTACATGATAGATCACATTATAATACACATATAACCAATATCATAATACAATGCTGTAGGGCTAGATTCCACAATAGCTACCATGAAAGACAGTAGATCTGCATATGCATGTTTCTCTACCACCTTTCTGCTTGTTTGCTGAGCTGTCTGAATCAGGCAAAGCCTCAGCCCTTATTGGTAGTGCCATAGCTTGTCTGACCCCTACCTAACCGCACACATTTCTTTAGGCTGGGTACCTGCTCTTTATACTCATCGGCAGCTTTTTTTGTTTTTGACAAAGTAACTGAATCAGAGTTATAACCATTTAGAACAATGCTCCATTTGATGGAAGGAATAGTAGAGGAGTACAGTAAAAACAACTTTCCTTTCCTTACAGATAAGGGAAGTGCTAGCTATAGGTTTCATCAAGATACTCCACACGTTGTATTAGCTGTTCCTGACATTCAGAAATGCTGGGTGTTTACTCAATAGAAATGTGCTGACTGAAAAGTTCTGTGCAGCAGTTGGTCTACTTTGTGTACAGCAATGACTGACAAAGGATTGTATCCCATTGATTTGAGGAAGTCCCTCGTGTGAAGAGCTAATATGCAGATATTTCTGCTGTGGAGCATTAATATATTAAAATACTTTAATGCTAATACTAATACTCTCTTTACATAATAAATGTTGACCTAAGGGAGGAGTGAGCTGTCTTTATTTGCATATTGAGTACCTGCCAAAATTTTGATCCAATTCATTAGGAGGTTTGCTGCCACCTCTTTTGTACAGTTTACTGTTTAAATATAATAGCTAAATGTTCCTTTTCCAGAGTGAACAGAACACTTTTATTGAGATACATTCCTATCATTGTAAGTAAAAGCTTATGAATGACAACAAGTTCATATTCACATAGAATAATATATGGATACCTTGGAAAGACATCTGTTCTTTATTCCAGTAGGAATCAAAGAAGCACCACCATGCTTTCCTGGACCATAGCTAGTTCTCACTAAAAGCTGTGTTCTCAAGCAAACTTCAAAGTAATGTCTAATCAGACAATACACTATGAATCATAACACATACATACAAAAAACTGGAATAACATTTCTGTATATTTCTAAGTTCGGAGAAAAACTAATGATAAATGAATGCTCTACCCAAGATATATGCTCTATACCAGTGTTTCTCAACCAGGGTTCACCTGAGATTCCTCCAGAGGTTGCTAGAGGTTCCTTGAGCCATAAGCAATTTGGACCACCCAGGTCAGTGACCACTGACTCCAATAATCTTTTTGGCTTTCTGTAAGGGTGACATTCTTCCTACTGGCCAGCATTGTATAAAGCATTCATTCCATCGACTATCACATTAATGAAATGTGAGCTGTGGATATAATAATTATAGTAGGGGTTCCCTAAGACCTGAAAGTTATTTAAAGAGTTCACCAATGTTAAAAAGGTCAAGTCAAGCTACCTTATACAATGGAAACGAGAGCTGAACTCACAAATTGGTCCTGACCTATTAAAGCTCTCCATGGCCGGAGAGGATACACTTTCATCAGTGAAGCTGGGTGATCCAGCAAACCTGGAATGGATCTGGTACAGAACTGAAAACATTTGCTAACAAATTGCAAATTACTTTAAAGAAATACATTCCAGGTTTGCTTGATCACTCAGCTTTACTAATGAAAGTACATCCTTTCCAGTCATGGAGCGCTTTAAAAGGCCCAATAACTCCAGGATACTAAATGTTTGATTAGGACTGGGGGTTTTATGCTAAAACTGTCATTTAAATTCCATTGGTGTGCCGTCTGCAATATTTCTGCATTTGCACCATTGCAAAGCTGCCAGGAGGTTATATTGATTTAAATATTAGAGGAATTGACACATATCCCGAGAGTCACATGAGTGTTTGGGACTCAAAAACTGGAGAGAATGCAGGAAATAACATTAGCAGACCTCAAATAAGGAGTGGATTGCATTTCCTGTCTATTCTTCTGCAAAAGGATATTAATTTTAAAAGGCTAGGCTGTACCTTTTTTTATATTATACAAATACTTTTTACTTTTATATAATTGTTTTTTGAACAGTTGTATACTGTATGCATGTTTTTTTTTAATACATAGTGGTATTTAAGTGCTATTAAAGATAAAATGCACTGTTCTTCCAAGCCCCTGGTGCACCACATTTTTCTGTAACCACTCAACTGTTTTTGGATAGTTACTACTAGTCTATATAGTTACGTGACACTGCGTTAGCTTACCGTTATAAATTAAATTCTGTTCATAAGGAATAAATAGAAAATGACTGTAAAAATACCAACCATTTAAATAAAACTTGGTTCCTCCGTTTTGTATTCATAAGTACATTTAACAGTATCCTGCAGCAGTACATGGCAATGCACAACCTTGCCTAACGTTATGGTGTACTGCAGCACAGAAAATGATATTTGCTAAGTTTCTGTGAGTCAGAAAACCCAACTGAATGAATGGGCTGTCTTAAGAGTGTAAAATGCACCAGATATACCTGGCTGGTGGGAATTGGCCCTCATGTTGAGTTTCTCAAAGCAATTAACTTGATTGGTGTAAATTATACAGACTATTGACAGGTTTACATCGAGCACATTAACTCCTGACTTTTACACTTCTGCATTTCTAGTGACCTTTAAATACTTTTCTACTCAATACGCAAGTTAGGACATAGAATACTAGGAAATATTATTTTTATTACACAGTATTTATATAGCGCCAACATATTACGCAGCGCTGTACAAGGTCTATATTCATGTCACTAGCTGTCCCTCAAAAGGGCTCACAATCTAATGTCCCTACCACAGTCATATGTCATTACCACAGTCTAAGGTCAATTTTGGTGGAAGTCAAAAAACCTAATGGTATGTTCTTGGAACGTGGGAGGAAACCCCACAGACTCGGGGAGAACCGGCAAACTCCATGCAGATAATGTCCTGGCCGAAATTTGAACCTGGTACCCAGTGCTGCAAAGGCCTGAGTGCTAACCACTGTGCCAACTGTGCTGCGAATAAATAAGGCAAAGGAAATAATGCAAATAATAATGTGTTATCTTTTTTAACATGATATCAAATTTCTTTCATACATTAATTTTACCTGTTCCTAATGATATATAATTTATTTATTCTTTTGCTTGGCTTTTTTCGAGGAACAGGTCACAAATGTATGACAAGTGTACAAAACCAAACTATATGGAGAGATGGCTACAAATAACTTGCAATAAATGACGTGTTTCATTGACTTGCACACATAGGCGCAGAGATGTGTTTCTGCACATACAGTGCAGACGTGTAGCACAATCAGGCCATGTGCACCATGGTGGTGGGAGGACGTGCGGCGTGGAATATCGCCCTCACTATTGCCCTTTTTCTGGGCCTCCTAGCTTGACTTTCTATCATAGTTGTCACTGCCAGCCAGCGAGTGACTCAGCATCCTTCCAGCCACTCGCCAAGCTTCCTCCGCACTCAGCACAGACGGAGGCTGAACTAGGACTCCACGCAGCATTCTAACACTTGGGAGTATTGCCTGAAAGACGTCATATGCACTAGGCCGGGTGTGCAAACCAGAAGAGACATACAACTCAGGACAAAACTGGGCCAGTGTGACTGCCGAATGTGTATTACAGATAAGCCCCCCAAAAAAGGAACTTTAGGACATTTTTTTATTATGTTACAAAGTTATATTAATTACCCAACATGATTTCATAACTATATATAATATAGATATTTCATATCTATATATAACTATATACCACTCAAACCCAAATACGTTTCTTATTTATTAGGTTTCATTTTGAGGAAGGTAAGAAAAATTCACATTACCCCATATCTGTCATAACAATTCCGCAAAAATGATATTGTTTTATCAAACCAAGATTATTAGTTTGTACTTTTCCTAGTTGGTCATTAGGTTGGTAGAGGCGCTCGCTGCTCTGATGTCGCTTATGCTAAATGTCAGCTTGTATCAGCAATTGAAGATGAAAGAATTGTACTGAACCTACGTGGAGAAAGCATTGTGTGTAGAATCTGGAAGAAGAAGAACTATTAAAAAAAAGAAATACAATAAAAACTATTGAACTGGTAAAGCTACAGAAGCAGTAGCAGTGCAGGGAAACCTGTAGATGAGATTACTGACATCCTTGTGAATATACCAACTGCCTGGCTGTCATGATGATCTTCTAATAGTTCCTGACCCACAACAAGTGAGGACAGAGCTCTTCACCTTGTTCTATGGAAGATGAAAGATGGCCAAGCAGCATCTTCATGATGGCAGCTTAGGTATTTTCAGGCTCCCTTTCAAAGTTCAAGTCTGAGCAAAAAGAAAAATAAACTGTGTACTGCTTATGCTTTTCAGGAAACATTGCAACAGCGTTCACACGTTATCTACCTTAATGTGGGTGTTCTAATCTCTCACATGTGGCTCTGGGTGGATCTGCTTTCTCAGGACACATGGTTCTGTACAGTCCCATATGTGTCTGTCTGTAAGAGGCAATAAGGAGCCTGCAATAGGTTCTCTGTATGTCCACACTAGTAAGGAACTGGGGCTCCCAGAGTACTATATTGCTGGCAACAAGCTAGTTGTAAATAATAGTTGGACTGCATCAAATACAAAAACCCCATGTTTATGCCAAAGCTATATTTTCTAATTGTAATGTACACACCTGTATAGGGGGATACGGCTATGGTCAGATAAATTGTAAAACTTTACTCCATTCATTACTTCTGGCACACATCCCTGCTGTATGGAAATGTCTTTCTCTGAACTCCCTGCATTTTGGAAGCTTGAAAAAGTGTGCATAAAAAAACGCAGCACATCCTATTTTATGCTTCTTGGACCTCCAGCATTACCTAGACTTTCCAATCCAGCCTTACTGTCCCTGACCTGCCCCTTTTATTCACTGGAGTCCAGCTCTTTCATATAGTGTCATATATAGGTTTAATAGGGCAGTTTGAATGCAAATAAGCAGTGGAATGACATCCACACATGAGGGTATATTGATTACATTACATAATTCCTTAGGGAAGAGGGCTGAGGACTCCGGAAAGTAGCTCTGGGGAAGGGTGCTGTGATGTTTTAGGAAGCTGCATAGAGAACTGTGCTGGCCTCTTCTTCTTCAGTATTGATCTGCTTGCATTACATAGAAAAGTAGAATAACAAACATCAGCAGATCCAGAATATCCTTTGCATGTAGATAACATAGTAAAAAAGGATTCAGGAACGGCAAAAAAATTCAAATTAGGCTTCACCTATAAGTACTCCATCACTGGTGTCTGGATGGATAATCATATTCTAAAGTGCTGCTGGAGCTTCAAAATCCTCCTATTCTTTTATGCAGATACCAGCATTCTACCTTCTTCTTCACCTTCTGGCCTACCCCCACTGCCTTTGGCTACTCAAAGTGATGGGCGGCCTTTAGGGCTGCCATCATAGGGGCAATTCTGTATTGAGCCCTGATTTAAAGAGCTTGACTTTTGCAATACTTGAATTTTTAGACATGGTGCATAGGGGCCCAAGAAGTTTACCTATTGGGGCCCGAATAGAATACCCCAGGTGTCATGATGCACACGTACACTTAAAATGAACCCCACACTAATGCTTCAACATTTAAGAATAAAAGCCAGACGCAATGCACAGAACTACAAACCAAAACTGGGCTGTAAAATGAAGGTGAAGAGAAAGCAAACAGGCAATTCATATGAATATGACAGTCATGCTCTCGCCTGCCCGTCCACCCACACACTAATTACTGATGATTAAAGCAAACAGATACGGAAGTACTCACAATATTAACCCTTCTGTAACACAAAGACCTCTACGTCATGTACAGAAGACACAAGCAGGCGATATGAATTAACTAAACCAAACAGCTGGAAGTTAATGAAAGCCTGCAAATATAATTCTGAGCTCTCACAGAGCAGCTGTACAATGAATGGAGTGTGAAATAATTCATACAAATAGAGGTAGGGCGGCTCCTTTCATTCATTACAAATCAACTACACAAGTGGCCCCGGGCAGCGCCTTTCATTTCTCATCTTTAGGGCATCCTAATGTGCCAGATGTAAGTGATGAATGACAGCTCCTCATAGGATCACTTTGTTACCCTCCATTATATCCCGGTACCTCCAGTCACAGATAATTCTATAATTGCATCTTTACATTTCCCCTGGAGATATCTGATAATAATATATTTGTTACCACGCACAACACTGATGTTGTATTATGCAAGCAAAAACACACAACAGCATCATTTCTTTGGTGCTCATATACTCAAGGAATGTTTTCTCATCATCCAGACAGTACACCAGGAACAAGATAACACAACCCGCAATTGTTCCCTGACATTTGTAGAAGCCTGGCAGATGTGAAAAGTAATATACAGAACAAGGCAGGCACAAAAATTATTACCCAAAACATTACATAAACAAATGTCTGCTTTTTTTTTTTTTTTACACTCAGTATGAGTCTACAAGTCTACTGACATGGAAAAAAACAAAGGGACCTGTGTGTCACCAACTGGTTTTTTTCTCAGCAGGGATACCAACTACCCCTCTCATGTACCTTGTACAAATCTATAAAATGCTTGTGTGGCGTGTAAGGTGGTGATAGTGCGGGTGGAGGAGAAGTGATTATCAGACAGCAGGGAAACGGGGGATATTTATATGTCTTAGCTGTACATATTATAGAGTTGTGTGTATGTAGTTCCTCCAATCATTTTATTACTTTATTTTCTCAGATACTACATCATGATGCTGCATGTAAAGAAAACGTTGTTGAGAGGTGACAGCATTGCTCATTAGTGCTCTAAAAATAATGAGTGGGAGAGTGGAATGTTCCTTGGGGGAGGAGCTTGGATGGGACTCCGGGCATAGAGGGAAGAATTCAGGGTTCTGTGGGGGAGGAGCTTGGCTGGGACTCGGGGCTTCAAGGGAAGATTTCAAGGTTCCGTGGGGGAGGAGCTTGGCTGGGACTTAAGGCTTGGAGGGAGAGATTCTGAGCTGCGATGGGGAGGAGCCTGGGTATGATTGAAATCTAAGAGCGAGGTAATCCAGGGTAGTGGAGGGAGAAGCCTGCTTGTGATTGATGACTAAGAGCGAAGGAATGCAGTGCTGTTAGGGGGAGGAGCTTGGCAGGAAATAAAGGCTAGGAGGAGGGAACTCAGGTCTTAAGGGGGAGGGGCTTGGCTGTGATTAAAGGCTAAGGGGGAAGGCATCCAGGGTTGTGAGGGGGAGGAGCTTGGCTATGATTGACAGCTAAATAGATGGGAGGGACTTAAATGTAAATGATGTCCAAATGGTATAGTAGGTTGGAGCTTGGAGTAAAGGTTGAGTAGTATGTAAACCAATCTACATTCTCAATAGACAACAATCTCCATCCCAGGTACATATACTGATCTAAAGATCAAGGCAAACATTATTCTTTATTGCTGTGCCTGTTTTCTGTAATTACACAGACTGCAGCCGATAAAAACATTGATTGGTCATTGGAAAGTCAGACAGTAACGATTGGAGCATGGACTGGATAATTACTATTCTCCCAAGAAAATTTAAATAGCAGTACCTGGAACAACTTAACCTACAAAAACAGTCTAGATAAATGTGGCCCAGGATGATTATAATGCGGTCTCCCAACAGTGGTTCGGTGGATCTGTAAACACTTGATTGGGGATGGCCACTGTCATTTCCTATGGAGAGCACCACAACCAGTTGCCTTCTGTTCATTCCTTCTCCATAAAACTGAAAAGCACTGTATGTACAACACCCGGTCATTATAGCTTCACTTCAAACAATCACAAAACATAATTTATAGGGACATACATTTGATGTAGATACACTTAACTATACGCTTAACTACTAAAGAATGATACTGGGTGAAATGTACCTGTGTACAATCCAAGTGTGTGGGAAGTTTGAGAAACTTGATTGGATTCTAGAACATCCTTACCAGAGCAATTGTTTAATGTTTGCTTTACACTTATTTAATTTATTCTAATTCTACAAAATCAATATACACGATACATTTATTTTTATGTATGTATAAACTGTAAAAAATGTAATAAAATAAACAGATTTAAAAGTAAATAGTTCAAGACAATGTACGGTGAAGCTTGACTAATGGAGTGGTGTTGATGGGGCTATGGCTGTAATTGCCCCCCATGATCTCAGTCTATACAGTAATTGAGAAGTAATTTGCTGACTGATATCCTGTTTCCAGAACTCTCTACAGGCTGCAGAGTTTAGCGTGCTCATTTCCGATCTGGATAGATGTCACTCTGAATGGGTGGACTGTTCCCGTTTGATAGGGATTGTGCTCTACACGAGTACATGGAGTACTTTAGAAGGCCGTTGTCAATGTAAACATGTTTCTGTTTGCAAACTCATATCTAAAACATAAAATCAATCACTGTGGTTTCTGTGAAAGTGAAACTGTTCATTTAGTAACAATCTTACTAGGCATAAACTACTGTGAGAAAAGCCTGCAAAAAGACTAAATCAAAACTCTGTGTTCACTATGTAAGTTTGGGACATATTTGTAGGGATGACATTCAGTGTACGACAAGTATTTGGTTTTTACAATAACTTTTACCATTATTTAGTAATTGTTGTGGCAATTCCACCATAGACATTTCACCAGGTGTATTTTCATCCCTGTGATCATGCAGATTAGGTTCTAGTATTTACTTTACAGCAGCCATACAATGCAGATGAAAGAACACATTTCTGATCTGACATTTACATTCTAAACAACTACCTAATCTGTTCCTGTTGTTCTTTATCAATTTTTTCCAGGGTTTTATGAATTTCTAATATTAACATACATTGGGATTTTCATTTAATTACGCTTGAAGTGGTTTACCCATCCATCTTGCCTCCCAACCCAAACTTTATACAAAGCAAAGAATTAAATAGAGTAAATTCAAAAATGCTGACTAATCAGATTTCAGGTTGTGCACTTGGGCCAGCAAGGTGTAAAAATGTTTTGATATGTTTTACAGTACACTTTGCATTTATGAAGAATTTAATGTGAGGGTATACTTTAGAAGTACAGTATTATTTTCCATCATATACTGTCAATACTGTTAAGCTCCCATGTATTTCTCTTTACATACCTGTAAAGAGAAATACAACAGGTGACTATGCTACACTATTGTAATACTAGTTGCCTGGATGTCTCACGTTTCAGAATGTTCTAAACCACTGACCTGGAACAAGCTTGTAGACTGAAAAATCTGATTTGGGTTAGGGCTTCATATTCCAGGCCATAGACCCTGAAAATATGGAACCCATGAGTTCAGCATGACAGCCAAGAAATCCACATCATCAGAAAGAAAAGTTGATTGTATGTGCACATAATTCTTAAATATGTACTCACATCACTGATCAAAGTGCTGGCTTTCAATAAGCAATTTGTTATTTGTGCTGCCACCATGGACCGTGCACCCAAAAAGAGAAGGAGGTATGTATGACATTCTGTTCAATCCAGCAATACATATTCTTTTACTGACAAGCTGTACAAATACAATGCCTCTTCCCGCCTTTGAAAGAAATCTACAAAACTCATCAAACTGGTCAATAGGGAACCAAATGGATTAGGAAGTGAAGCACAAAAGCACAACAAGGTGTGGTCACTGCCTGCAAAATAAACTAGATTCTAATAAGCTGCCATGGTTTGCTGAATGAAAGAATTAGCAGAAAAACAGAACAAGATTGCTATGCTTACATAACTTTCTGCTTTACTAGATCTAAAAGTACCCCAAGTACATTTAAGAAATCAGTACTTTATTCCTAGAGCTTTTTATTGAATATGGCTCTGTGAGTATATATGGTGCAGTAGTTTAATAATTAGAATGAAACAGCAGCTCACAAGTTTTACATTGTAGACATCCTCCCTGACCATAAGCCATCCTGAGAAAGCAATAGTAACACTCATACTACTAGCAAATATTCCCTTTGCTTTCTAGTTATTCAGACACATTCCAAGCATAGCATAAGGTCACAAATGCTGCCTGGAAGTCACTCTTTCTTGTAAATAGAAAGGAAATGTTTTCCATTTATCATGCATCAAAGATTCCCTCCAAAGTACCATTTCTGGTAAAATGTTGCAATCCACGCTAATAGTGTGCACAAAATCGGCACAATAAGCTAATTTATAGTTAACCACACATTAGAAGGAAGCGATCACTGAAATGGTTAACAGGAAACCATATTCTAAACACTAAGCAGAAAATGATACATTAGCATCACCTTCCAGGCACCATATCTCCTGCAGACCAGTGCAGTGGCAAGTAGCAAGGCCAAGTGACAGCTTATAGATTCATACAATTAGGTCAGTCTCTATGGATATCATAACTTACTATACATTGTATAGCACATTCATCACATCTACACGAAAAAAAGCTTAAATAGTAACCCACAGATGGCACATGATATACTATTTCTGTAATATGAGAATACAACTGATAAATGAATACAATTATATAGGACATATGCATTCTAGGGGATATTTAACTATCATAGTGACTTGGATATAAAAAGTGAAAGACCAGGAATAATTACACTCTTATATAGAGTGGTACAAAACATAGCAGAAATAAAAATTAATAAACAATTTTACAGAATGCATAAAACCTAAATATACCATGATCATTATATCACTTAATATGACTTAAAGAAAGTCTAAATGCAAATGCAATATATTGTAGCTTAGCAGACCTTTTGTATGGTTTCTGGATTAGTTTTCAATTTTTAGGCTAAGAACAGTTTTAGTAAGTACAGAAAATAGCTGTCTTATCTTAAGAACGAGCTTAAATGAATTCCCTTATCTTTATTTAGGAATTCCTAAATAAATTAATTGACTGTTTATTAGAGATTAACAAGGGCGGACATGTTTTAAGTCCAGCCTGACAACCATGACTGCTTTGAAAGATATAGTTAGGGAATATATATTAGATATGAAGGGATAGGAAATGTGGTATTGGTAGGATTACCAGGTGAAAATAAAGGAAATATAATGCAGCCACGAATGGCTAGTAAGCTTCAGTATAAGACCCAGTTTTGGGGTTTACATATCCTTTAAGCATGTTTTCAAGTGGTTGTATATCCAATCACTTAGCCCCATAACAATACACATTTGCAGATAAATCTACAGGACACTACCCAGGCAAATTAGAACCTGTATGCATCCAGTTTAACTCTCATAGGCAGCAATCTGCATGGGAATTCCTGAGAAGTTTAAAGTCTAGAAGGATTTGCCGAGGAAGTAGGAGAACAGTGTAGGAAATGTTCACCCCTGTAGAGATATACAGTCATACACTAAATGTAGAAGTGAGCAATTTAAATATTTTATGGGCTAAAAGTAACATTCAGCTAATTGCACAAATTACTTCTTTCAAACACATTCTTTTGCTCCAAGACTTTTCAAGAGCTGCTCCGACTCTCTGGAATGGTCTTCCTCGTCCTATTGGCTTCTCCTACTTTCTCCTTCTTTAAAAGAGCACTCAAAACTCATTTTTTCAAACTTGCCTACCCATCTTTCTCTGTTTCCTAACCCCTCACTACTCACCCACCATGAAGCAGAAAAAAAAGAGGTAGTGACCGTGCCTCTTCAGTGTCCTGAATGAGTATGCCAACCCCATAAAGAAGAGAAAAGACAGGTGTTTCTGGTGGCAAAAATCAGTGGACTGTAGTGAGCATACACAAGGGTATGCAAATAACAATATGGCAAATAAACACGGTGTGCAATAAGTGATATATAATAACAATATAATATTAATCAGCAAAGTGATTTAGCCTCTAGCGGCCTCACATGGATCACTTTGCTGATTGACATTAGATGGTTGCTAATCTAACCACCTCAACAACAAACATTTACTACAGGCATTTGAATTGCCAGAGTATTTTGGAAATACTCTACAGCTCTGTGAACCCACTTCAACTAATGATTGCTTTAAGGCTCTCTACACATCCCCTGATGAAGCCTAGCGGCCTAACACGTCGGGCGAGAGACCTATAACTTTTGCGCTACATTCATTTTGAGTCAGGCAACTATTTGTCTAGCTTTAACAGATATCTCCCTGGGCCTGAAGTGCTCAGGGAACGTTTTCTATTACATGTTATATTGTTATTATATATCACTTATTGCACACCTTGTTTATTTGCTGTATTGTTACTCACCCACCATTCCTTATCCCCTTCCTATTGTGTGACACTTCCTTCATTGTAAGCTCTTCATGGTGGGGTCTTCTCTTGTGTCACTGTCTGCATCTGTCTGTCATTAGCAACACGTATTTATTGTACAGGGCTGCGTAATATATTGGCGCTATATACATCCTGTTTAATAAGTATAATCTTTGCTTCATCATAATTTATTGTGGGATTCCAACAGCCAGAAATCCTTTGTACTTGCCTATGTTCACATAACTCATTCCAAAAGGTTATAAGACTTTTCCTAGCATGGTGGTATGGCTGCTTCAGATCACCTAAACATAATTCCACTAAGAGTCAGTGCAGATCTTAGAATCTTGGTGTCTTTAGTTAATGTCAGCTCGTTTACATCCATTTCTCTCTGTGGATATTCTGAAAAAAATGGCTGCCAACCCACCGAAACATCAAAAAAAGGGGAGACATTTATAATACAAAACGTTGGGCAAACCCTTTGAACAATGAAAGCTCCAGCACCTGGAGGGAAATACCGGTATATTATAGTATTGCCAGATATGTCCAAGACCTGAAAGCCTAAACCCAGCACTGTGCACTTTATTAACACCGCTCAAGCTGTAATGTTTATAGACCGTATTTTATCAAGATGGTGTTTATTAATAAAAAATGCACATACAAATGTTCCACTTAGGTTATTTGATGTACAAGCCTACCTTGGGAGGGTAATTTAGGGGAAATCCCTCAGAACTGCTACATGGTTTAACTCTCTGACTGGTTTCCTTAGAAAGATACAATCAAACTTAAAAGAAACCATTTTACTTGTTTGCATCCTGTTAACAATTCACACGACTTATGTATGCTGATCTGCTTGCACCCATTTTGTGAACTCAATCAACTTCTTGATATGCATGTATACTGCTATATTATCTTCTGTTATGTATATAAATATATAGAGAGAGTACAGTATATACATACATAAAGAGGGAGCGTCCGCATATTACTTTAAAAGTTCTACCATGACATGCATGTATCTTTGTGCAGAATATTCCTATGAACATTTTAATTAAGTGATGGGAGATTTTCTTACACATTTGTTACAATTATCTCATTTGGTAGTGACATTATAAGAGAATATAAAGCCCTGAGCAAATCTAAAGTGGGGACCTCAAATGCACCACATTTCATTGGAACTCTATTCTTTATTTAAAACTTACCAATAAGAAACAATCTAAACATTAAGTACAATAAAAGCACATACAGTTCAGTTTATTATAGATGCAGGTTTTCCTTATGACCTTTGGAAGGTATAAAAGAAGATCTTCCAGAACAGTGGCAGTTGCATACAGAAGATACCTAATAAAAGAACAGCTGATATACTTACTGTATTTATCTGTCATTTGCAACCCCTATTTAATGTACAGTACTGCATAAAATGTTGGCGCTATATAAATCCTGTTTATCATTATTAATAATATTATTAATGGTCAGTATTAAAGGCACAGCTTCATTCGTCTGGCTGCAGTGAGAATTGAAATACTTCCAGGTGTGTGGCCCCATCACTCTTTGTGGTTTCTCCAGCTGGCTCGGTAATATAGGACAAAGACGAGCAGACCTGAAGAACCACAGTAATGGGGGGCAAATACAGCCATCAGATCAAGGAATTCTTGCAGTGGCCTTACAGTACTCATTGATGAAGAAACAAGTCTAGGTAAGTATATAAAGTTTATTTTTAAGCAGGTATCCTAACACAACTACCACTGTGCTGGCAAGTTTCATCATTTAGGTTATCCAACAAATGATCACATCAAATCCAGATGTGCTGTTGAGTCAATGACAATAATTACAAAATAATGTAATCATGGCTTCCTAATAAGCTCAGTGCACGCGCTACTAATAACAGTCCATGCATATAACTTTACTTATAAATAAAATGCTGATTTACTGAAGGAGTCATTTTATCACTAGCCTGGATTCAATCCCAATATATGCACACAGGGTAAAGATACATATAAAACCTAATATCAATATAAATAAGTAAAATATAAGCACATTATCATTTGTTTTCCTAACTCGCCTTAGGCTATTGTAAAAATGACTCCTTTGTTAAATCAAGTCCTGCCTGCTACACCCAAAATATGTTATTGTCTAAAAGTCACTATACTCCCTAGTTTTCATCATATTTTATATTCATCATAGTCTTTAATGAGATTCCAAACACCAGCAATCCCTGTGGGAATTCTAACCCAAAGGTTGTCACCATTTTAGAAACTTTGTTGCTTCGCCGGTCATGTCAGTAAAGGAACAAGTTAACTTTTATTGAACTTCCATTGTTTAGTGTAACTGTCATTTAATACTTATTAACCCATAAACGCTTACATATTAACTAAATACTGCAGAGAACACAAACATTGTTCAGCAATGAACTTCTAGGGGCTGATAATGATAACGAATACTACAAAATGTTATATAATTGTGCAAATACAAATCTAAAATTCACAAATGTATGGAGACCAGTGTATAACCACACACAACATAACATATCCATAGAATCACTGACATAACTATTCCATAATCTCATATTCTAGTAAAATAGGATTTCCTGCTCTAATAATAGACAGTAATAAGGGAATTTTTGAGGAAAGTTGTACAATATCTGGCTTGTTGTGTACTGCTTTCCTCCATGTAACAGGGCTGAGGGGAATGTGTAGGTGAAGGCCAAAAAATATTGCAACATACAAGGAGACTTCCGGCATAACATAATTCTCCTGGAAATGTCTAATAAAGAGTTAGCCTTGGTAACACATATGGCAGCCTGGCTCTGCTATCTCTCTGCCAGCCCCGAATACCCGGGCTGCCATTAGAATGCCATGCAGCATGTTGTTGTATGGAAGGCAATGTTCCAGCTCCCTCGTGTTTGCAGATGACAGCTCTGCCATGGCAGTGACATGTGACAGCTCCCAATACACAACGTGATATCTCTATGGACAGGGGGTCAGTGAGGTGACTTACATGATACCACCATGGCCCCTAATAAACCCGACAAGCAGACATTACCTGCCACAGAATCCTTTTCTCTTCCTCATGGTGTCTCAAGCCATAACTTTCCGCAGACGATCCAAGTAGAAGGCAGCCCCCCTATATGGCAATATGCTGCCTAGGCACTTCTCATTTCCGCCAAGATCGCAGAGAAAACTTTGCGGCAGATGTGCATGGACACACGATGTGCAGGGACCGGGGAGATTAGGGTGTAGTGAGCGCTAGATTGCCTGTGAAGTCCGCTCCACATGCACTCCCCATGCTGAGATGTGTTATGTAAAGCTGCAGGATGTGCAATCCTCTCTATCAGTCCTGTAGTGTCCTCTGTATGCCGAGCGTGACAACCTCCTGTGTCACATGCTACTCACTGCCAGCACAGGGGGGCACACAGGCGGAGACTGCACTACATATACATCCCCGACACCTACTATGCCAACCGTCAGATCACTAGACAAGGGGCTGCAAGTATGGGGGGCGGTCTGTATATGTAAGGGATGTGTGTATATAGGGTGATCTGTACATGTATGGGTTGTGTGTATATAGAGTGATCTGTACATGTATGGGATGTGTGT